>NC_051185.1:29042040-29309540 GCF_013339695.2 Rhipicephalus sanguineus | reverse complement strand
ATAAGAACAATATATTCGTGAATGTTTCATATTATATGACAAAAAAGGGACATATACGTTGAAAAAATGCCAGTGTTGAAAGCGATGATCGTAATAACCCCAGCAATCATGGAATGCAAGTTTTTACGTGGCCACCTTCAAAACGGCAGAGAAAAAAGAATGAAAGGAAAGTCGGGGAGGTTAAAGGGTCCTTTACCAGCCCTCGTGCGGCGTTAAACTGTGAGTTCTCCGCATCAATTTAATAACGTCGAGGTAAAAATCGGGCGGGCGATCCGAGAAGTCGGGGAGGCCTGTTGCGTTTTAGAATGCACGATGGCAGCGGCTGTCGGCGCTGTGGTGAAAATATCACCCGCTCCCAACGGAGAACCGTTTGTACGCCTATGATTGACACATCTCTAAGGCTTCTTGTGCCAAGTCTTACTTTAAGCCCGACATCTTCCACTGTAGATGAGCAAAGGTCTTGCACTGGCCGAACAATAAGTGGTTCACGTCTAGTGAAGACAGTAGCGCTTGCATAAGTGAAAGAGGGAGTTCTCTCATTTATGTGAAAAATGTAGCCCGTGATGGATCGAGCACTTGGTAGACCGGCATATGACTGACGAGGAGGCTTGGCAAACTATGTATGTGAGGTTAGCAGTGGCCGTCATTTCCACGGCAAGCTTATCGTACTTAGGGTAACAGCGCAACTATTGCCACAGCCATGGGCGTCAGCCAAATTTGGTCTTGGGGGGGGGGGGGGGGTGCGTTTCGTTGCGGCTGGGGGAGGGGCGGGGAGAGTGCTGTTGTAGCTTGGGTGGGGGAAAGTGCTGCTGTGGCTTGAGGGGGGTAAGTGCCCCTCTTGCGACACCCATGGACACAGCACCGTGTCGTGTTTTCCTTACTCTATCCGTGTCAATAATTGATATGTTACCATAAGTAAGATGAATCAAAACCAACTGACCCACCTTGCTGTGTTGCTCCGGAATTGAATTCAACTTGAAGAAAACGAACATCAACGCGAAAGGCACATCTGCCCTCACAAGCATCTTTAGCGGAACATTTGGATCTGAGAAGTTCTCAAACTATCGCCCTATCGCATTCCAGAACGAAAAATTCCGGCAGACCCCACGCCCTGTGGGAATCGATTTCACGCGAAGCAGTCAGCGAGCAGTTACGCATTCCGCAGTTTCTCGCTTTGAGCTAAGCCTTACGTGCTAGGTCGATGTCTCCGTGCAAATTTATTAGTTGCGTGCCGGATTTTGGCTTTGAGCCAAGTGTTCCGAGGTGGAACGATGACCTTGTGTAAATTTAGTAGTTACGTGCATATCGCCGGCAATCCAAGGACGTCGACTACATTGGTGTGTGAAGGATAACTCATGGTCCGACGTAACCTCGACGTTAGAGCGGAGATGTAAGCTTTATCGCTACGAAGTGCACGCTACCGTTCGATGATGTGCATATCATAAGCAGCCGTCGTCATCGTATTCGAGCAACGCTTGAATATGGCTTGCATAGGCAATGCTTTTACCTTATTATATAAGCGGATAACTAGCACTGCAACCACAATTGGCGTTGCCCCGACATGACGCTGATATAAGGTTTGTTTCCTAAGCGGTTTGAAGCACTAGCGTAGCTCTGTGGTAGAATACTTGACTGTCATACAGAAAGCCTACGTTCGATTCCACCTCGAGCCGTGATTTTCATTGTTGCTTTCACTGGAACTTTTTATTCATCGGCAACGCCGTCGACACCTGAACAGGATTTTCGGCTACGCGGGCTATTCTTGCTGTTCTGGGGATATAGACTGCGAGTCACCTGCGGCGCATGCCCGTATACCACGGGCCATGTTATTCGGGTATGGCCGTCCGATACGCTCGCGACAGAGCTCGCAGGCTTGACCTGTCGATCTCCACGTGGGATTAGCTGGGTGGGTGCTGGAGACACCTTCCCACACGTCTGTATCGGATCTCAATAAAATTTTACTCGCTTGCTCACTCATTCATTCAGTCACACGTGCCTGGTGGAAAGGCTTTCACGATGCATGCGACAGGCAAGTCATGTTGTTCGTCTCATGATCCATGAATCGCGTTCGTCATAAACTCTTGTCCTCCTATGCCAATTTTGTTATATACCATGTTAAGGACACGACCACGAGAGCGCCCAGAGGTAGACAGCTAGCTAGATTAGACAAATATACAGATAGATAGATAGATAGATAGATAGATAGATAGATAGATAGATAGATAGATAGATAGATAGATAGATAGATAGATAGATAGATAGATAGATAGATAGATAGATAGATAGATAGATAGATAGATAGATAGATAGATAGATAGATAGATAGATGATAGATAGATAGATAGATAGATAGATAGATAGATAGATAGATAGATAGATAGATAGATAGATAGATAGATAGATAGATAGATAGACAGACAGACAGACAGACAGACAGACAGACAGACAGACAGACAGACAGACAGACAGACAGACAGACAGACAGACAGACGGCCAAAGTGCCTTTGGTTCGCTAAGACATGCTTCGCATTTAAAGAGATAAATTGGGAGAAATGAACATGCACCAAGAACATACCTCTTGGTGTCTCAGCTCAAGGTTCGTCAGGAAAGACGCAGTCGAAATCGGGAGCTTATAAAACAGCAAGCAGCCGACGTGTTGGGCTCCTCAAATGTGTCCGGGCGTTTTTAGCGACGCCATATTTATAGGCGAACTGCATACGTAGTGGTGACGCAGAAGCAGGGTGATAGACTGCTGTTTGATTTGCACAATTCATAGACGTAGTCATGTCCTCGCATTCAATTATCCTACGCATAACTTCCAATAGCAGACCCGACTCTGTGCACTAGATGTATAAAAAGATATACGACTTTCACTTTCATCTTCGAAGTTTTTAAATTCGTAGAGTGAAAATCTTGTTTTCCCCACTCTCATATTAGGAAAAATTTTAGCGTAGGCTCTTTGCATATGTCTAGTCTCCAGTCTCTTAGCATTCAGTAATTGGGAATGCACGGATTGACGTAGACAAGCAGCCTCCTACGGTGTCGCTTATCTTTACAGGTACATTTCCTCGTGTGTTTCTGACTGGCTTTATTAAAGACGATAGTCTTTGTTGGGGAACTTAAACGCAGAAATATTGGTCTGTCTGTCTGTCTGTCACCCGATTCAGCCACCCGGCCAAAGTTTAACCACTTTCTTACCGCCAAGCCATATTGAACTGGTAAGGCCGTTCATACTTGTGAACACTTGTCGATCAAAAAGTACATATTACGCATATCTAAAGCGCAACATCAATACGTAAGTATTAGGTAACGCGTTCCTTTAGTAGAAAATACGTAGATAAGTAATTCTAAAGAGCCAAATGTTTCTTAGGCTGCGCTGAAAATGCGACGCTATGAGGCAGATGCGGCGGTTCAACGTAGGGGAGGAGGTCTCGTGTAGTACGACCGGCGCAAGACTATCGTCTTTCGGCGACATTTGCAGCGAAGCACGCGGATACGCGGCCAATGTTTTATCTTTTGAGGTTGAACAAGCACACAGGTGAACACTACCATACGGGGGCTAAACAACTAGAAGAGGCACTGCTAAATTTGACAAAGATATTGCCTCCTATAGCAATCCTGTTAGAAATAACCCACCAAATTTCCCTGAGTCTGGTAGCAGCTGACTTATTTTTTTCGAGATTTATATCAGGTTGATTTCGCGTAATATAAAAAACTTTCGGAAGAAACAATTAGAAGGCACGTGTCCTTTATTCAAGTACTTCAGAAGGGGCCACTTTACTACCGAGCGTGAGCGAAATTATTTTTTAGTAGTCTGAGTGCAATCAGCATATTTCCGGCGCACGCGAAGAACCGCGACTCGTTATGTAACGTCACTTAGCCGCTTTGGGGCGAGCCAAATACAGTGAAATTTCGATATAACGAATTCAGTAAAAGCGGCATTAGGCTACACTCTGTTAATTGAAATTCTGGTCGCGGCGACCGCATTTCGGAGGCGAAACGCTAGAGGCCCGCATACATAGATTCAATTGCATGTTAAAGAGGACCATAAGGTCAAAATTTCCGTCTTTGAGCATGTGGGTTTCCATCTTGACCGCGGTCAATCATACCGCGGTTATGGAACGTAAAACCCCGCCAATTATTATGAAACTGGACCTTTCTAGCAAAGTATTGCCGCGCGTGAGTGGTTCTTTTATCTTCCGCCGCTGTCACACAGGCACTTGATCGCGATCAGGGCGGATCTGTATTTTGCTCGATCAGGATCAGGCGCTGCTACACGGTCTCTTGTAATCGGGATCAGGCTCTATACGGATGATCTCGATCAGCACGTCGCGATCTGGCTCCCAGATCGCGATTTGGCTGACGTCTGTGCCAAAATCGACTCAGATCAGGCTGCACCGTGTAGCAGCGACCAGTTGTGTCGCGATCACAAGTGCCCGTGTAACACCTGTATGATTCTTTTATCGGGCTTCACCCACAAAAAGCTGTTACCACGCAGGTCGCCGACCGCACCGCAGTGTTTCGAAACTTCACGGTTGTTTCAGACTGTTCTGTTAAGATTACGCGCAGTACAACAGCAACCGAGTTTTATCTAGAGCTAATGCGAGCGCCAGCGATTACGCTGGAAGGTTTGATAAGGCATCTATAAAAGCAGAGACATTTCACAGACAAGCAGGTTAGTCGACGCCCGACGACGTGCTCGGCGTTATCAGTGTACAGGGAGTGTTGCTTGTACTTTGAATCTTACTAGGCACAACTTCTCCCAATAAATCTCTTCACCACCAGCGGCGCTGACTAAAACTCCCAGGCTTAAATACGCAGATATACCCGATAAAGTGGACTGGAGGACGACCGCTGGCGTAGCTCAAGTGGTAGAGCATCGGACGCGTTATTCGCAGGTTGCAGGGTCGGTTGTGTTTTAACAGCGAAGCGGTTTGAGCCGGCCGTAAAAGATTTGTGTACAAATTGGTGTGTACAAATTTTTTGTGTGAAAATTGGTGTGTACAAAATGCCCCTCGGAGCACCTGACGTTGCCTAGAAACCGCTAATGCCCCAGCTGCGCCGCGAGACCGGCACGCGCCCTTTTCGTCCTCTTCTTCATCGTCATCTTCATCTTCTGCTTCACTGTCAAAACACGTGCGCCGATTGCTCCGACACGGAATACAAAAAATCTCATGGATGAAACAACGAGTGCAGAGAAGGAGAGAGAAAGAGAAGTTGTAGGGGAATAAAAATTTCGCGAGATGAGATTCGAACCCTCGTGCCCGCACTCCGAAGGCGAGCATCTTAACAACTCGGCTATCCAGGCACGCTGGCAGAGCATCGCATAGCCTTGTATAGTACTGTATAGCAAGGACCTAGGAAAGGGAAGTGGGGGTGCAGGAAGAGGACAGAGAGTAAATCATTGCAGAGAAAGAAAGAGAAAGACAGAAATAGAGAGAACGAAAGACAGAAAGAAAAAAAAGGAGAGAAAGAGAGAGACTCAAAGAAAGGGAGAGAAGGAAATAGAGAGCGGTAGAAGGAGGTAGAAAGAAAGAGGAAGCGAGAAATGCAGAGAGAGGGAGGAAGAAAAGGAATGAAGAAAAAGAAAGATAGAAAGACCGAGACAGTGAAAGAATTAGATAAAGAGAGAGATAGAAAGAAATAGAAATTAACATATACAAGGCAAGACATACACAAAAAAAACAGAGAGGAAAGAGAAAAAGAAAGAAATAGAGGAAGAAAGAAAGAGGAAATTTTCAAACTTTGTAAAATAGCAACGGCCAGGACTATCTAAGTGCTCATCAGCTCCACTGTCGCTTTAAGATTACGCCTCCAAGCTACGCTATTTTTATTGCGATAGCAATTATATGGACAGTCATGTCCTTCCGGTATGAAGTCCCGATTAATAAGATCCCCCCGCGCACTGTATGTTCTACCGTGGGTAAAAGCGCGCGAGCGGGGGCGACGAACGCGGCCGAAGCGGAGATCAAACGTGCCGGCCCATTTTCGTCGCACGGAGGGTGCATGCGATAGCACCACCCCTTTCGTGAGGCCTGTGGTCAAAGTCGACAGGAAACGCCCCGCCCGTCTTTAACGACCATGAAAAAAGACGCGAGGTGGGGGGCGGGGCATTTCATAGAGGTTGTCGCGCTAGCAGCCACTTTGAACTTTGAATCTAAGGGCGTGGTCGCGATCGCTGGCGCGCGCACTATTTCGAAAGCCATCACAGCGGGCGGGTCGTATACACTTCTACGTGCTGCGCTATCAACGCGAAGTGACTATGCGGAGATCATCTCTCCCTGGAGCGGCCGTATTCTCTTACATCAGCGTTTTGTACTTACGCGAGATCGGATACAAAACAGTTAGCTGCCAGTCTCACTTCGTGTAACACTAGAATTTGTTGCTATCGCATTCATTGCTTCGCCCTTGTGGCGAAACTGGGACTTTTTTTGTCTACTTCAATTTCTTCATATTTATATGACAATAACTACGAATAACGTCTCCTATGCTTTCCTTGGCTTGATTATCTGTTGGTTCTCATTAAGATTGTGTCTAACGAAGAAAAATGAGCTCTTAAATTCTCGTTCTTTGAGAATAGATGTAACGCGCGGTCATGAAGGAGCTCCATAAGCCGCATCATTTGAATTTGAGACAAATCAAGACATTCGTGTCATGACATGTCGTTCGCTATCGCATGTTTGTCACGCGAGAATGTACGTTCTCGTAAATACACTGTATAAGGGTCTCATTCAGATATTTTCTTAAAGCCTTTAATAACTCATCAAACGCAAAAATTTATCGTCGGCGTCAATTAGAGTAATTAAAAAATTATGTGATAACGCCACTATGTAACGTAGTTATGACACCAGAGATCGCCAATATTTGTGACGTCATATAACGTCATTACATGACATTGTCGTTCGGTGAAAGGTGGGCCAATGTATCATGCAGTGCAAAAGCGTGTCGGGCAGAAAGCTTGCCATGCCTTCGAACCTGGAGGCAGTGCGAAACCACGTTAGATGCAGAAAGCATGGGATCAATACATCGGCTAAGAAGAAAAAGAAAAGGATTGCTTTCGCTTTCGAGTCCTTTCGGGCCAATGCATATGGGACCGTGCGAATTTTTAGCCACGCGATTGCCGCAAAGATTTCAACCTCACGCCCGCTTTTCGGCAAGTCATACTTCACATAAGGCATATAAGGCTTTCATCCTAACTAATAAGTGCCAATCCTCGACTCCGAGTCAAAGGAAGTGTCGCTCAGTACGAATGTTGACGTGTCCCAATCTGAGCGCGTCTTTCTTGTCACTTGCGGCTGCACTCCATGACGACGCAGTGGAGCTTTAATTGCGTCGAGCACCGCACTGATTCACCGTTGACTTTATTATCGCACCTGACTGTCGTAGCTGTCAGATTGGATAAACGTTTTACTATTTCATTCGCTAAGGTCAGACTGATTCCTCATTTTGCAAGCCCGTTAAGAACTCCGTTTCACCAGGCAAATGTGGACATATTAATTAAGGTTCCTGATACACGCGCTTGCGTGTGTGTTTGCCAGCTCTAGAGACTATACTAAATCATCGTAGTGCCACGAAAAAAAAAAGAAAAAAAATCACAGCGTCTCTTACGCATTCGCCTAAAAGGACTCGAAGGCGCAAGCCATCTTCTTATAACGGCGAAGCTGTTTAGCAGGTCGTTCCTTGTGAGTCAATCGCAGAAAACTACCATGATCTTAACGGGTATGTGCCTTTGTGCGGCTACCTGAGATAGAACACTTTACCTGAGAAGGAGTACAGGGAGAGAGAGGGAGAAAGAAAGAAAGAGAGAGAAACAAACTGAGAGACGGAAAGAAACATATCAAGAAAGAGAAAAAGAAAAATTCTTACCGAAAAAAATTCTTCACGAGGCTAGATTCGAACCCGCGTACCGTCAATCGGAAGGCGAGCGCCCTAACCACTCGGCTATCCAGGCACGCTAGCAGAGCATAGCATAGCCTTGTATAGTATAATGTAGCAAAGAGGTGGGAAATGGAAGTGAGCGCGAGGAGGAGGGAAAGGGGAGGAGGAGAGAGTAAGGCGAAGCACAGAACGAATGAGAGAGAGAGAAATAGGCAGAGAAAATGAAAAAAGAAAAATAGAGACACAGAGACAACATCAACGAAAGAGAGAGAAAGGAGAGAGAGAGAGAGGCTCTCTCTCTCTCCTTTCTGAACGGCAGCGTCACCTTGTCTAGCGACCAGATACCGCACCACCTGGCCAAGCCGCTCATGCGCGGTACCTAAGCCACGCCCACCGACAGAGACATCGCGCGTAACCTCCGCTGTATAGTGCATATCTACCGGAATATTCCCGAGGAGGAATCCGCATACCTCGAAGCTAGGCGTGTAGGTCGACGGGGAGTACGGGAGGCGATGGGCCCGTGCTTCGCTGTGCCAGACTTTGCGCGACTCAGTGCAAAATGCCCGCAATTTTTTCTTCAGTCGATGTATTGATCCTCCCGACGACGCTTTGAAAAAGTGCATATCGAGTACCAGTGTTTATTATGTGCGTGTTGATGGCATCTGTGCGCGGGATTCAGCAGATTGTCACGAGGTCGTGACGTCGACGAAGGCAGCAGTCGGAGGGTCCAAGATGAAACTTTATTTGGCGGAACTTGTGGCCGGGAAACGGAAAGTCAAACTACAGCAATACACACTGCACACTGATAGCGGCTAACAGAGCGTCGGCTGTCGATAATATGCTCTGCGGTAAGGCGTGTCGGCATTTATATGTGCAGCATCAAACCTTCCAGCCTTATTGCTGGTGGCCGCGTTAATTCTAGAATAATCTCAACTGTTCGCGTTTACGTGCTCAAGCCTATAAGAAGATTCTAAGATAATCTTGAAGGTTCCCAGACATTAGGGCGCGGTTTGGGCAAGGCGGCGGCTACGCGTGCAGCGGATTTGCTACATAAAAATGACAAAAAGAAGCGCGCGTGACAATATGTTGTGTCTAGGTATATGTCAACTACTTCAGCTACCACAACGGTTAAATTATGATCATGAGCGTCAGTCGTTGGGATGGAGTTTCGCCACTAGGCGTCAACGTGGGTCCATCCACGTCAAACTGTGCCAAACACCAACTGACATTGCTCAAGCTCTCATATAGTAATGCACAATAATCAATCAACTACTTCTGTGATGACACGTTTCACTTTCGTGTTATACCGATTCCTATGGCGGAGGGATCAGCCATGCTTTTTCTGGTACTCAGTATTCTAAGCAGTTGTCGTCTAGGCGAGAATTGGAACGAGGCTTAAGATGGCCGCTGCTCGCGCAAGTGTCTATTTAGCCTTTTACGGCGAGTTTTAAGACACACGGCATTGAACACCGTACTGAACACTTTGCACTCACTTACTTCTTCAGTATGGCGCTCTTGTCTCCGGCCCCAGCTTTGGCTACATTCATCTCTTGTTTCAGCTAAGCACGCACAGGATTTTCAAAGAGAATCCGGCTACCATCACCGTCTTAAACCGCACGTCGTCTGCTGTCCTCATATTTCGACCGCCTTTCGTCGTACAGCTACGGAACCGCCCCATGGCTTCTGAACATGACCAACGATGCATGTTCACGCTGAATTTCGACGCACTTGCAGTCGCCCCCCTCTCTACCCCCCTTAAATTTTTCAACAGTGCCCCGACGCACGCACTGTTTCATTAGCGGAAATGCCGCGTAAGGTCTCTGATATCGGAGCTGTCGTCCTGGGCCCGTAGTCGCAAATGATCGCAAAAGGCGATAATATCGCGTTTGGTGATGTAAAATTTGAGGTGTTCAATAACTGAAGAAACACTTGCCTGTGACGTCAATGCTGCACTGGCCGTTAATGTTACGAATATGTCTCGCAATTTACGCGGCATATCGTAGCGACATGCCGCAAATTCCTCATAAGTGCCAAGGAATACCGGGCACCTTACTGGTGAGGCCGGCTACTCCTTGGTCTCATATCATGTCATCTCGTTAAATGCGTGCATATGTTCTGGTCTGTTTTATCTTTGTTTTTGAGAGATTGATGTACATATCACCTCGGTTGCGTTGTGGGAATGCGTATCATGCGAAGCCGTCAGCGAGTATTTCTTTGCTATATTTTATGGCTTTGAGCCAAGCGTTACGAAGTAGACCGACGAGATTTTGTAAGTGTAGTGGCTCTGTGCACATCGTGGGCTTACCAGGAACGTCGACTACACTGGCGTCTAAAGGGTAACTTAGATAGATAGATAGATAGATAGATAGATAGATAGATAGATAGATAGATAGATAGATAGATAGATAGATAGATAGATAGATAGATAGATAGATAGATAGATAGATAATTTATTTGAAGGCAGGGAGGTCGGCCTGAGCTAGTGCACTCTAGCCTTCTACTCTGCACAGGGGAAGAGGGAAAGGGGAAAAAAAGGAGTGATGAGGGGTGATGATGGGGAGAGCAAAGAGTCATGCGTACATACAATAACCACGTAACATAGTGGTTTCACCAGAGTCTGGTGTCCAGTCCTGTGCTCTTAAGAAAATCTAAACGCTCAAACTGCCCGGGGTTTGGCTGAAAAATGCTTCGCATTTGAAAGGGCCAACGATAGCTGCGTCAGATGCCCTTCGGGCACTGGCTGCTATTGAATTGGCCTTTCTGGACGCGGTGAGTTTTCGTGTGCCTTGATTGGGTCTTACTGCTGTTTCTCGTAATAAAGAGTCAGTTGAAAGTTAGCGCTCGTCCCGTTGTGTCTTTCTCGACCGTGGCTGCTAGCTCTACGATGCCTTTTTGATGCACTTAACCAACTAGCCCCGAAAGCCACTTTGTCAAACTTCATTGTTCGAGCAAGTTAGTGGAGATATACAAGACCCGCATGGAGGCGGTTTCACTGAGCACGCAGTGTAGTCGTGATTCTTGATCCAAAACTCTTTATTGCACTTGAAAAGACTGGATCATTGCAAGAAAAAAATAAAGGAACGCTGGAGTTTACTTCGCGCAGTAATACTTGACGAGTTCGATGATACGCGTAATTGCTGGAGCATTTATTCGTCGCTAGAGAAAGTATCTGACGATTCCTTCATGAGCTTTACTACTTCACTGCAGTCTTGGCCTTCGTTCGAGAACGCCTCGTCGGAACATTTCTTTAGCTTCTCGATGCACGGTTCGTAGTTTTCCCTTTCTGCATCGACATTTCTGATTACGTAGTACTCTCCAGCTGGAAGAAAAACAAACAAAAAGACCCCCCGACACACTCTTTTGTAATGTTGAAGCTATTATCTTCAAGAATCCTCATTATCACCAGCACCAAATCCTACGTGTGTCCTTTTGTAGTCCGCATAAACATATATCGGCAAAGGAAAACGGAATTAATAAAATCGCATAACGTACTAGTAGTGTTGTATTTAAACAACAACAGCACAGAGTGGCCGATTGGTACTTGAAAAAAGAAAAGAAAATAAGAATAAAGAACGCACGATTCTGAGAGAATTTCATAAATGGACGCCTGTTCAATATCCTAGAACACTTAAAGGGACACTAAAGAGAAAATTAGTTTACATTGATAAAGTGTGCTCGGAGAACTCTTGTGTAGTTTATTTCACCACCATAGGTTTATTATTAGAGGAGAAAACCAAGTTCAAAGTTTCATTTTTAAATTTAGCGCCGAACTTTGTAATTCGTGATGTAAAAGACTTCAAAGAGCATTTAACGTATTTTGGCGCCACTGGCTCGACGAAATTTCCACAAACTCGTTATGTAAAGTCTCTGGCCCCCTCACAGGACAATGTACTTCGATTTAACCGATTAGGCACTACGTAGGCCCAAGCAGGCGCCGTCAAAAATATGTGACGTCATGCAAATGGTGCGGGAATTCCAAGGTGGCGTCGCCACCTGTATTTTCTTTTTGCGCGTTTTCTCGCTTATTAAGCGTCTTCGCGCAGAAAGCTTGGTGTTTTTGGTATCTTGGAAGACTACTTTACTAATGCGAGAAAAATAGTTTTGCTATTTAGTGTCCCTTTAAAGGAGTGGTGACAGAAAATTTGTGAACCTCTGTTTTTTGCTCTTAATCAATGGCTACTGACTCGATAATAGCGGCAACGGAACTCATTTGCCCCAGCGCGAGACGAATGTTTAATTATATGCTCGTATGTTACGACCGGAGGCAGTTTCGATTTCGAAGAGCACTCGGTGCCCCGTGACGTAGATGGTCTACTTGGTAAACAAGACCGCAAGAACCAGTGACGTCACGGGCCAGCTTCTGCTATGTTGTCAGTGCTGCTGTTTCGTTTGCTGTGTTGAGCAGGTGTTGTGCGTTGCGAGTGCTTGCTTCCTCGATTGTCAAACTACGTTGCTTTTCTAGTGCGGCGATGGACGAAAGAGCTGGCAGGAGTGTAAATTCACTTTGCGAATCTCGCCGGTAGCTGCGATTTTGTTCTTGTAGTCGTTGTCCAACTGAGGCGACGTTTTCCGCCAGGCTTGGAGTAGCCGCAGCATTAGACGTGCTGAAACATTTTTGCTCCGGTCATTCGTAAAGTAGCAGGATGAGAAGTGACGAAGGAAGCATTGAAATCACAACATTGGCACTCTGTAACAGTGTTTATGCGTAACATGCAAATGACGTGATGTACGCTTTACTGACTCGTATTTATATCAGGCAACGCCGCGTTCTCAAGGCATGCCAATCCCACGTACGCACGTCGGAGGGTCGAAGCAGTTATCTGTCCACTACGCAATATGAACCCAGCATAGAGCTTTAGTTCGTCTGTAGACTTCCTATCGTTTGCGGGTACCTGGTTACCGGAGCTGTTGACGGCTGCAGCAGCAGCAGCAACTGCTTACAACTGCGGAGCCCGTAGCGACATCTTGTGGCGTTTTGTCCAACTACAATAATTTTTTTTTCGATTTTTTCCGTCGCGTTGTAGTTCTTGTCGGGAAAAAAAAGCAATGAGAATACTGTGAGTTGCTAATTATCTCACTGCAAATGCTTTACATAGAATCAGTAAGCGGGTAAGTCGCTGCGATGTTATACTGTAGGTCTCTGGTTAGGCTACGCATCATCAGGTGTCGCTACCAGCTTTGTCGGTCTCGTACACGCCTCCGGTAACCCGGCC
This sequence comes from Rhipicephalus sanguineus, assembly GCF_013339695.2. NCBI lineage: Eukaryota > Metazoa > Arthropoda > Arachnida > Ixodida > Ixodidae > Rhipicephalus > Rhipicephalus sanguineus. The sequence goes on along the minus strand of NC_051185.1, from coordinate 29,296,449 downwards.
AGAACTCGTGACGTACGTGGTATCCACTCGGTGACCTCATCGTCTTTTGCTTCTATTTCCGATCCGGCACTTTCACGAACTTCAAAACTCAGTTAAAATACCTTTTAAGCTGTATTTGTGGCTGATATTGTACAGATGGCACCTATATGCACCCATTAGTGTGATTCAACAGTCAAATTGTGTCCGAATTTTTCTGTCACCACTCCTTTAATGCTCTGCCGAGACTCCATCACTTCGCGTGTAGGCAACTGTTATTCAGTCTGAAATGAACAGCTACAGAATCTGCTTTCCGCTGTGAAGAATTACGTGCGATGATACAGCTTTCAAATATTAAAAAAAATTTAAAGATACAGCTTCTCGATTACGCTTGTTGTGATTGTTAGTATCCGCTTAACGCGAATGTTTGGTGCAAAAACAAACAAACAAACCAATCAATGGACGATCGCCCTTACTGGCGTTCGTTTCGTTCTTTTTTTCCGAGGGTGGGGGGGATTCACAAACAAAAATAATGACACAAATGCGATGCGGTGCAAGAAAAAAAAAAAGAAAAAAAAGCACTGCGCAAAACAAAAACAATAACATCATGATAGCGAAAGTGAGCGAATGTGAGCCGTTATCTAGCAGGCCGCGGCCGAAACGGCTCGTCTTAGTCACGCGTGCATTAACGCGCTATCCGTTGACCAATAAGAAACTACGTTATCTTCTGTACCGGCGTCACACGGGCACATTTCATCGCGATCAGAGTCAATCCCGATTGAATTTCTTGATCGCGATCAACAATAATCGCTACTATACGGTACAAACTAATCCGGATCGAGTTTGGCGCAAACGTAAATCAAATCGCAATCTGGGAGCCACATGTCGATTAGTGTATAGCGATGGTCTCGATTCCGATCGCTATTAAAGTGACTGTGTAGCAGCACCTGATACGGATCTAGCATAAACCGGCTCGGCCCTGATCGCGATTAGAAGTGCCCTCATGACACCGTTATTGATTATGGCGTTGTCTGTTATATGACGATTCACCTAATTTATGCTTAACGTAAAGGTACTGCAATTGCCCCTATTCAGCTGTATACTTTGAATATAGCTTCGAAAACAGCGCTTGTTTGCGCCACGGGATACCACGTCTACCAATGCTCACTGCGTGTAGAGTTATTTTTGAAGCGCTTTAGGGGCTGCATCCCACTGTATAGAGCTGATAAAAAAGTGGGTTGACTGTGAATGCGCAGCCAATTTCAATTACACGAATATCCGCATGGAATATTCTTTGCAAAAAGTGGCTCGGCTCAAAAGAAACGTGCTACTTCTCCTGCAGTGTGACAGTGTCACTTCCGAGAAAATAGAGCCGCTGCTTGTAAAGAATAAGCTGCGAGATATCATCTTCCGTGCACCTTTTGTCGCAGTGAAACTTCTGTGTCCCGTGTAAAACAGCGTATATTTGTGCAGTGATATACCGTTACCACTTTTCTGTTTTCTTGGCACTGTCTTTTTCGAAGCATTACTACTTCTTAAAATACTTATGCACTAACAATTATTCTGGTGCTGAATATGATACGATGCCCTTTTCGGGTACGTATCAACCAACGAGTTGCGCGTGCGTGGAAATAAAATATCCTGCTGATATTGCACTCAGACTCTGGCTCTGATAAGTTTTTTTTGCCTAGTAAAAATCCCACTTGAAACACCTGCTACTATACATATTCTAGCGGCATTTTCGTGTGAACTATCATAATACGTTACTACAGGCGTTTACCTATCCTCAAGGTACAGAATCTCTCCTCTGACAGGTAAACCAAGTGCTAGTTCCTTTGACACCAACGTCAAAATACTATTCTGAAAAAATCTTTTTCCGGCGCTTCTATTGTTATTGCGGTATATGAGGTACTGTTGGCGTCGCTTGATCGTATTGACCCAGCGCAAGCGTATTATTCAGTTTGGAGACTGTCACGAGGCTATTTAATCAATAAGCTCTCGTGTAGGTTCGTTAAACATTCAACCGATGACATAACCGTCATCAAGAAACGAGGCGAGACCATTTGTGCACACTCGAAACCAAACAATATATTTACACAGCAGAAATAAAGATAGCGAGGGAAAGAGGTACAGAAAATGCAAGCGCAAAAGAGTTAACAAGAATAGGAAAACGTTAGAAGACGCGAACAGTTCACAGAAGGCAAGCACAAGAGAAAAAAGCAGTGTCACCGTTGTAGCGGGGACTGTGAAGGCAGGGCACAGACGAACTCACGCAGACGCCAACGCCGTTAGAGGTGCGGTAGACGCTCACTCGGGTGGACAGAAGCGTGGGGCGAGTCGAGGTCAACGGCCGGACGCCCCTTCGGCGTTTGCCAGCCGCAGATTGGATTTGAAGCGGGAGACGCCCGTCCTGACTGGCCAACGCCAGACGATGAGAAGCGTGTGTCTGGCCAACGCCAGACCACTGAAGAAGCTCGGTACGCGCCCAGGTGGGAGCCCGCAGCGGCCTCGACGCAGGAACTCTGCCGGCCGCCACTACCGCGCCCTGGTCGCCTTCTTCACTCGGTCACGTCCCGGCCACGTCTCTCCGCTCTGCCGTTCTTCACCCGTGGCTTTTCTTCCAGAACACCGTGGCGGCTCTTCATTGGACCAAAAGTGTTCACGCTCACACGCGCTACCGCCGCGAGTCATCGTCGTCGTCTTCTTTGGTTTGTCTTTGCGTCGCGCCATTTTCAAACGCGCACTTGCACATCACAAAAGCCCCCCTTTCGATAAGTTTTTTCACCAATGAAAAAAACTGCCGGTAAGTGCGCGTTTCGCCACGCACAACCCACGTTCGGCACAGCGTCCACTACACAATCTTACACCAACACCCTCACTGCACCTTCAGCGTTAACACACAAATATGCTGGTTAAGTCCACCATACATTTCAAAACATGGTCCCAGCGTCATGCCAAAACTATATTCACGTCACACCTCACACCAAAGGCAAGTTCAAAACCTAAGATATCTACAAGCAATATAATTCCTTTGTCCTCAGTCGATATCCAAGAAAAGCTACCGGTTAGTTTCAGATATCTCAAGTGATCGCGTCCCACACAAGACGCACAACCCTTTCCACATGTCCAGCGAAAACAGTCGGAAGGTCTTGGCAGGACTGTCGACAAAACGCTCGTCCGTAAGTAAGCGTAAAAAGACTCGTATGCTCAGCAACCGCCTGCTCAGCTAAAACGTTAGCCTCTGCGTAGGATATATTGCATCCGAACCCAACCCAATGCCACTGAGTGCGTCGAGACAACAGCATGCGAACAAACGCTGCCTGCAAGCGAATGCCTTGCTTTGGCCCATAGGCTTCGGATCGACCTGAAACCTTCAAAGAAGTTGCTTTCGCACTCGAAAAAGCAATAGAGCATACGTCGGCATCCTCATGGCCCCAATAGCAATAGCTTGGTGAAATATTATTCAACTCTGGTTCACTTTTCACCAATTCATCTGTTTGTACTCCAAGAGTACCGGCTCTTCCATCTTGGGCAGCCTGCCTCTCCTCGTTATCACCTACTGCCGACTGAACTTGTGACCCTAGTCTGGGTTCATTGAAATGTGCTTCTGCACTATTTGCCAGCTCACTCGGGTACATTTCATCGGTACCGACGCTGAGCGCTAACTTCTCTGTGTTAAAAATGGAGTTATTCGCGTGGTCATCGGTCATTCCCGTGCCCTTTAATATTGCAGTTGGCGGCACACAAAAAGACTCCGCGGCCACATCCGTAGAGTTCTCTACCTGGATTTCGTGCATCACTCGGGCGTAAGTTTCTGTTGAGCTCATTATGTATGAAGACTCGGCGTCTTCTCTAGAGACCGCCTCACGGTCTTCAATTGCGCACTTCATGCGAACATCTATTACCCTTTCATCAGGGCTCTCTAGAGGACTATGTGCCTCTTCAATCACTGAGCATTCTGTTGCACCAGTTCGCATAGCCGAATTGCTTTCCAAGGAACTCGACTGTTCCTTCTTTGCTAAGTTTTGCGAAGCCATACTTAGCACTGTCTCTAGACCTTGCTTGGTCTCACCCTCTCTCTCCGCCTCGCCTCTGTCCTCTATTTGTAGAGTGCCTGTACCTAAAGTGTGGCTGCTGGCGTTCGCAATACTGCCACTAAAGAGCGATACTGATTCATTCGTGAAGGCCCTGCCTTCGGAGCACACATCGAGTACCTGCTCTTTGCAGCTAAGGTACGAAAATTGCTCCCGCCACTCTCTGCCTTCTCGTCGCCTCGTTTCGACATCCGCCAGTTTAAGCCTCAATTGCTGCGTTCTTTGCTTTAGCTCTTCAAGCTCTCTTTCCTTCTTTCTCATTTCACGTTCGAACTCCATTTCCTCAGCCATCTCTTCTCGAATCCGCCTCTCGCGTTCCTCGCACCATGCCACCAGTTCCTCGCCTTCTAGACCCATGCGCCTTCCCAACTCTTCTAAATCTGCCCTGCTCATCTTTTCTCTCTATTTCTGAACACCAGTAGAGTGTCACAAACGGTCTCGTCCTGTCGTAGCGGACGCCATTTGTCACGAGGCTATTTAATCAATAAGCTCTCGTGTAGGTTCGTTAAACATTCAACCGATGACATAACCGTCATCAAGAAACGAGGCGAGACCATTTGTGCACACTCGAAACCAAACAATATATTTACACAGCAGAAATAAAGATAGCGAGGGAAAGAGGTACAGAAAATGCAAGCGCAAAAGAGTTAACAAGAATAGGAAAACGTTAGAAGACGCGAACAGTTCACAGAAGGCAAGCACAAGAGAAAAAAGCAGTGTCACCGTTGTAGCGGGGACTGTGAAGGCAGGGCACAGACGAACTCACGCAGACGCCAACGCCGTTAGAGGTGCGGTAGACGCTCACTCGGGTGGACAGAAGCGTGGGGCGAGTCGAGGTCAACGGCCGGACGCCCCTTCGGCGTTTGCCAGCCGCAGATTGGATTTGAAGCGGGAGACGCCCGTCCTGACTGGCCAACGCCAGACGATGAGAAGCGTGTGTCTGGCCAACGCCAGACCACTGAAGAAGCTCGGTACGCGCCCAGGTGGGAGCCCGCAGCGGCCTCGACGCAGGAACTCTGCCGGCCGCCACTCCCGCGCCCTGGTCGCCTTCTTCACTCGGTCACGTCCCGGCCACGTCTCTCCGCTCTGCCGTTCTTCACCCGTGGCTTTTCTTCCAGAACACCGTGGCGGCTCTTCATTGGACCAAAAGTGTTCACGCTCACACGCGCTACCGCCGCGAGTCATCGTCGTCGTCTTCTTTGGTTTGTCTTTGCGTCGCGCCATTTTCAAACGCGCACTTGCACATCACAGAGACCACCGCGCAAAGCTGCTTTCACGTCAAGATAACACATGGATGCACGCACAGAAAAGAGACAAAAAAAAAAATTCGGCAGATCCTACGTACCGTGGGAATCGATGTTATGCGAAGCATGCGCGGGATGGTGACTGTGGCGTAATTTTTCACATTGAGCGAAACGTTACGGAATAACGCTAGAGGAATGTGGAAGTGGCGTACGCACACTCATATGTTGAAGAGTCGCATGTGATTATGTAACCAGTTGTTTACAGTTGCCCAACGATGCCAACAGCAACATGGCTTTACCGCGCCTGGTGTTGGTAACATCAGATGCGGTAAGCTGATATGCAGTGCCTATATTCTTCAATACTGGATAGCGCGAATCCGAGCAGCACAAAGAAGGAACACAGATGCACAGGACAGGTGTTACCCGCAACTAAGCTTTATTCAGGAAAGTTTCCCTAGATATGTACACAGCCGAGTGGCACGCGCAGGCGCACCGCACATACGTTACTATCACAGTTCTAGTTAAAGTTGTTATGTTTGCACTTGTCTGTTATGACGGAGAACGCACGCACGTTTCACGAACCCGTGTGCTCGTGTGGAAGTGGTTCTTGACAGTTCTTGAACAAGGTCATCATCACGGTGATCAGTGAGCACCAGCAGCTGGACCGGACTTGTTAATCGAATCCGTTCGTGATCGCGGTTACGAGGGGTCTAAGTGTAGTGAAGTGCGAGGTACAGTACAGCTGGTGGAAATCTTCGATACCTCTTACGATGAAATTATCTATGATGCCTCCTGTCCTGGACGTGGCAGCGAAGTCTATTGATGCCCTGTCCACATCCAAGTCGTCTTTCATGCAGTATAAGGACCAGGCGTTGTTCGCTCTTTATAAATCGACGTTGAAGGCGCTGGTAATGATGAGAGGCCTGGTACTCTCGTCATATTTATTGTAGGAAGCATTGGCCCCGGTTTTTGCGTAGTCCATGTGGTCCACTTTGCGGATCACGTGGGCGAGTGGATAGTAGTTGAGCGTCTTCCAGGGGTGTTCTGTCTTCAGCTTCCTCACTTTCCTTGCGTCCGCCGCGGTGGTGTAGCGGTTACGGTGCTCGGCTGCTGACCCGAAGGTCGCGGGTTCGATCCCGGCCAAGACGGTCGAAATTCGAATGAGGCAAAATGATAGATGCCCGTGTACTGGCGATCTCAATACACGCTAAAGAATATCAGATGGTTAAACTTTCCTGAGCCCTTCGCTACGGCGTCTCTCATAACCATATCGTGGTTTTGGGACATTAAACCCCAACAATTAATATTATTATCACTTACCTTGTTTGTCAATGTGTGTGTGTTCGCAGTTACTGTGTTGAGACTCTGCATCACCTGTGGCACATACCCGCATAACATGAACTCTGGTATGCGGATATGTGCCACACGTGACTGAGAGAAAGGGTTTCATGACGTACGCGACAGGTATTTTGCGTTATTCATGTCATGGCCAGTGAATCGTGTTCGTTATACCCTGATCCCCTGCTATGCCAATTTTGGTATATTACAAGTTATGGAGACGACCAGGAGAGCGCCCAGACGTAGGCGGCTAGGTAGATAGATAGATACGTAGATAGAAACGGCCAAAGGGCCTGAGGTTTGCTAAGAAATGCTTCGCATTTAAAACCATACACAGCTGGACATGACGCAAGCTAAACTATATCAGATGCAAATGTAAAGCATGTTATCATGTGGCAGAATAAACGTCAGCATGATCGAACGCTCCATAAAGCTCCTTTTAAATTAGCATGCCCCATTTACACGGCTTTCGGAAGAAACTAATATTTTAATAAACGTTCATTTGAGTGTTCTCGATCTTGTTATCGCCATTTTTGAAAGTTTTCTACCCCACCGAGGCGCGCAAGTGGCTCGAAATCACGCGCCTCCACTGAATTCTGCGGCGCGTCCGCGGGAGCCGCGGTGAAAAATGGTACCGCGCGCAGCGCGCGCCGGCGGCGGACGAGGAGAATCAAGGAGGAAACGCGCGCGCGGATGAGAGTGTCGTTACTTTCCTAGATCAAGGGGCTTTAGTCGGTGCACGCTTATATGCCCTCGCCCCCGGGTTCCAGAAGCGTCGGGTGGGTTCTTCGGCGTGCAGCACAGCCAAAGCTAGGGAAAGAGCGAGATTCTTCTGGCGCTTCCACTCGCGGTGGCATCGCTCGGCGTTGCATCATCTGTTCCTTCTAGATGCTTCTAGACTTTACCGGGCGTTTGATGCGAGACTGCTGGTTACCGGCGGCCGTTTCGAGTGGGTGAGGAGGACGCGCCGCGCCGGCGTCTTTTGATACTTTCTTTTTTCCGTTGCGCGCGCTTGTTGAGCGACGGCTGGCGCCGTGCTTTCCCGCTTTCCCGCTGTCGTCTGAAAGCGGCCGCGCGGGCCTAGACGGCGCCTTCATCACGGAAGCCAATCGAAACGCGCTTTAGGAGAGTCCAGTGACTCCTGGCGAAAAGCTAACTCTATTTTTCTTCATCTACCTTCCAAAAGGGGTCAAATGGACACCCGAAGAGAGTCACGGTGACGTGACCCTCTTTTGAAGTTTTTTGTAGCGTTAGCTACACTTGCCTAGCCGGAGCCGATTTCGCGTGGAGCGTCATGAGCCGTGCTGCGCATGCGCGAGGATCAGTGATGTCACACAGCTGGGTCACCGAAACTGACATCTCACGCGCTCTCCGACACCGCCGCGCGCGGCTCGCCGCTGCTGGTCTGCGCCGCATTCGAGAGGAGTGACGTCGCAGACACAGTGGCGCCAGCGTGCGCGCAGCTATTCGCCTTCGCTGTGCAGTCGCCGTCTGACGCTGCGCTGGGGCCTGGGGCCGCTTGATAGCGCCTCTGACTGGCGTTTGCAGGTGGGTAACGCCATGGAGAAGGAGAGCACAAAGGCTGCTCGACGGCGCAGAAGAGCCGAGAACCTTATCTCATCGGATCCCGAAGCAGTTGCCTGGCAATTAGCGGTTCAGCGTACGAAGAATGAACAGAGGAAGGCTAAACGTGCTGCGGAGACACTGGAGGAAAGGGAGGAACGTCTAGCAAAGCGGCGTCGCCAGGATGCTGAGCGACGGCAGCGTGTTACTTCACTGACCACCGAGCCGTCTTTGTGGCAATAGAGAAGCAACCTGACGTTGAGCAAAAATGGCACGGAGATACCCATGGTTCAGAAGATCAGAGTCTTGGGTCTATGGGTCGAAGCAAGGGGAGCAAACGCCGAAATCGTAACGCGCCTGGAAAAAAAAGTCATGGCGGCCGTTAGGCTAATACAGAGAGTCTCCAACAAAAGAAGGGGCATTAAAGAAAGAAACGTTGTACGGCTCGTCCAGGCCTTTGCGATGAGCCACGTCGCGTACGTAGCGGCATTCGTCCACTGGAACAAGGCCGAGAAGGCCAAGATCGACGCGCTCATTAGAAAAGCGTACAGAGCAGCACTGGGTCTACCGCAATACACAAGAAACGAAAGGCTGCTACAACTCGGAGTACATAACACGCTGGACGAGATCGCTGAAGCACAGAGGATAGCGCAACTCGAAAGATTGTCCGGAACCAAGGCTGGCAGAGAAATTATGGAAAAGATATCCATAAACTACCACGGAATGAGGGGCCCGAAGATGCAAATTCACCCGGACGTCCGATCAGCAATTATCACGGAAAACATCCCGAAGAATATGCACCCCGTACACAACGTCGAGAGAAGAAAATGCCGCACAAAAACGATCCTCAAAAACCACGGCGCGCGGGAGGGGGTGCTTTTTGTAGACGCCGCCCGTTATCCCCGCAACCTGGACATCAATACTGATGTTGTCAGCAGCTCTCTCTTCGCAATGGCAGTCGTAGACACGAAGGGGAAGACTGTGACAACGGGCTCCGTAAGGACCAGATCATCAGAGGCAGCGGAAGAAACGGCAATTGCATTGGCCGTAATCAATGGTCGAAAACAAGACAGAACAATAATCAGTGACTCCAAGACGGCCATTAGAAATTTCACAAAGGGATGGGTCTCCAGCGAAGCAGCCAAAATCCTGAACCGCAGAGCAGAAGACTTCCGGAACGGCCAAATTACACCCAAATACCTCAAATGGATCCCGGCACACATGGGGGAAGTCAACACAGAAGATCCGAGTATCCCTCCCAACCTCAACGAGAAGGCCCACCGAACCGCGCGAGACCTAACCCACCGCGGCTCGATCAGTGACGGCCCCACACCTCTCATCCACCCCGGAAGGAGGTATGACTGCGGTGGAGGCGATGGGGAAGACGGAGGAGGCGACAATGACGAAGTAGCGATTCAAGACGACAGAGACATACTCATCACGTACCACGACATACTGGCACACTATAAGCAGCAGCGAGAAGAATACCCACCACCACACAAACAACTAGACAGATCTCAAGAAACAGATTGGAGAAGATTGCAAACCAGAACTTTCCCAAATCCAGTACACCTAAACAGAGTAAATTCCAGACAATACCCAGAAGCGAGCTGTAGGCTCTGCAAGCACGAACACGCAGATATGGCACATATTTTATGGAAATGCACACGGATCAGCACAATATACAAAGACGACAACATAGGACCGGACCTTCTCGAGGAGCGATGGCTAAGCGCTCTGACTAGCTCAGAACTACAAGAACAACTGTGGGCAATCCAGCGGGCCCGGGCAGCGGTGGAAAGGCTATGCCTCACCGCACATAATGCCCGGGTGGCCTGAGCCCGGGCCGGCAACCTTGCAGGTGTTTTTTTTTTTTTTAATAAAGTTTTTTCCGTCCGTCCGTCCGAGCAAAAATAAACATGCATGTGCCACATGATACGTGTACCGTGTGTGTGTCATTGGAGCAGCAGGAAGTATGACAATCAAGCTAATCCTAGACAATCTGGAAAGCTAAGAATAATCAGCTGAACATTTGCTAACGCTGCGTATATCCTGGCATAGCCGAGCTAAGCCACTGCAAAATTTTTTTTCTCATAGTGTACGCACTGTTATTCACTTCACAATATTCAAGATCTGTTGCATCCAACTGCCGATGTGTGTGTCAAAATGGGCGAGTGATTATCCTGCAACACGGCCCCCACCGAACTCCGTTAAACTCCATAGATGTAAAACTCCGTTAGGGAATTTGACGGAGATGGAGTTGTGGCCGTGTCGTACGAAAATTTTACGAGCTTTGGACAAAAGCCGCAAGGGGCCCATTGGGCGCTTCTGCACTTATGTCTGCATGCAAGATTTCTCGTCTAATGACGCTGAAAACATACTCAATCGTACGTGTGATTATAAAGACTGCAAGTTATTCAAATCAAAATAAAAAAAGTTTGGTTCGGCTTTTATAAGAGAAACGTGTAGCAGCAAGCGTGTTTGCATTATTCTTGACAGGAGTGCTAGCAACACTGTACGTTTGTTTTGGTACGCGTCTTCCCTCGGAGTTATTACTTATTCTTGAGCAACCGCTGGGCCGAAGGAGCGCCGACCACAAGAGCACCGTCAGATACACTTCCATTGTAACTGCTGCCTTTGTCGTTATTTACAGATAGGCTAATATTAGACCACTTCAATGTTAATAATATTGACAATATAAATCAAACACGGACATTTTGACGAATCAGACACAAGCAGACAGTGTTTAATGTTTATTTGTCAGATTTTGAGGGACATTTCAAGGCTATTAGGCAATTTACTGCGCGCGGGACTCGTGACGCAAGAGCATGTGTTTCCAGGCACTTTTGCTAGATAGCGCCACCATATCCACTTGATCGCATCCGATTGCGCGTCTTGTGAATGAGTTCTAAGTCACAGTGCCTCATGGTCTGCACTTTCTGTGGACACGTACTTGCAACTATACTTTACGTGACCTCACTTTCATCAACATCGATGAAAATTGAATACTACCGTCATGTCTAGCAAGCGTCTCAAGGGCTGGTACCACTCACAAGGTAGTGTAATGGCAGCAATGGCGGCGTCCATGCGGTTATAATGCATGGTCGCTATGGGGAGCTTTTCCTCTAGAGTCTGTACTAACTCTATGCATTTTATCTACGTTAGCTGATCACCAAATGCACTGCAAGTTGTCATCGATTTCTTTGAAGTTGCGCTACCATCTGCTTTACGTTGTCAACGTTGTCCTTTCCAATAGTAGAACCCCGCTGTTACGTTCCTCACTGCTACGTATTCCGGCTGTTGCGTCGATTTCAGCCGGTCCCGGCATAGCTCCTATACAGCATCCAATGTATTGGGAACCCCGCCTTTGCGTCGTAACTGTGGGGCCGCTCTCTTATGATACGTCGCGAAGTGCGCTCCGAACCAGTAGAGTGACCACAGAAGAGAGAAGCCCTGTTGACTTTTCACGCAGCTTGGCCCAGCCTGATAGTAAGATTAGCCGCATGAGTGGCGCAAGCGACATGCATAACGTACTTTCGGTTGACGCGAACAAAAACATGGCCTTCGAGATTCGTATTCCAAAGATGGTGTGTATGACGTACTTGGTTTTAAAATTGTTTTTAGCACTCTCGAAAGTGAGGGCTTCGAGAGTGGCGTTTGTTTCCGCTTTCGCATTGGCGTGGACTCGTCATTCTTTATTCGTCGGAGGAGTTCGCGTGAATCGGGGTCGGACTTGTCGCGCTGGTCGTGCTGTGTGTTCTTATTTCTTCCACGCCCAGAACTGTTGGTGCCGAAAGAATCGCGTACGCATTTATTGCATTTTTGTGTATAGCACCGTTTCTAGCTCCACGGTTCTGTCCATCGGCTAGATCGTGCCTAGGTGCGCATTGTTATGCCAGGGCTCCCGATCCAAACTTCCTTGCTACGACAAGGCAGTCAAGGTGGTAGAACGTCTGACGCAACCAGCGTCAACATCGATAGACTGTCTGATGCAACGCGGCGGGAGTCTTACGCAATCCCCGGCAACTCCTGCGATGCGTTTGACGCAACCGACGGAAATTTCTCACGCAACGTGCGGCAAGCCCTCTCCTCTACGGATCCGGTTCGAGCCGGCGACCAACGGCGGTTCCTGATTGGAGGCTTCACACTACTGGCTGATGCAACGACTCGGCCAGGACTGTAAAAGAACCAAGCAGCGCGGAGAGAGAGACAGCGAACGAAGAAATCCCGGGTCGTCGTCGCACCTCTGTGCGAGCCCAATAAGCTGTCGGTCCCAGCGCCGAATATCTAACGCCTCTGTTTATATGTATATAAATTTGCCTTAACTCGCCGTCGCCTTGATCGCTTCGTCTGTCAGCTCTGCGCAGAAGCAGTCGCAAGCTGAGAGACCTGATACCCAACAGCATATGCGTACGCCTGTAACGAAGTTTAGGAGTTGGTGGAGGAAATGTCATTTTGGCTTCGGCGATCGCTTTCGGGGTACTTTCACTTTCGCGCGACACACGACCGTCTACGACGAGCCGAGGTGGTCCGACACTATGCCAACAGTGCTACATTATCACACAGAGATGCCGACCCATCTGGTGACAATCTCGCGAAAGTATCGCGAAAAGTGATCGCTTGCCAGGTGTCGGCCGTGCCGGCACTTGATTAATCAAAAAGATATGACACTGCAGGTGCTCGAAAAACTTTTCTTCCTGCTCGGGCGTCAGTGAACGCACAAGGCAACGTTGCACGGTTATTTCAAGCGTAAGCATTGAAACAAAACTCTATACCATTAAATATTTTTTGTTTGTGCTGTTTCTGGTGCGCTGCCCTGCGCAGCTCCCACCTCGACGATCAACTATGGGCCATCCAGCAAGCCCGCGAGGCGGCGAAGAGGCAAGACCTCGACGTCCCCACGTGGGAGGCCTAGGCCAAGGCGCTTAAATTGCTGGTTGACAATAAAGTTTATTCCTCCTCCTCCTTGTGCTGTTTCCCGGCTCTTGTGTTTTCAAGCTGTTAAGTTTATTTCCTACGACACCTTCAAAAACGTATCAGCGGGGTTCTGCTATATCGAATGAGCGCAAATTTCACGTTCTGTACACGAAGCCCTTGCTGCGGTTGGGTCCCATAAGGGTTCACATGTGCTCCCAGCACGACTGCCTGGGTTGACGAAGAAGTAAGAACTTGCGTCACTCACTGTTATGACTTCTCGGAATGTTGAAGTAGAGCAGGTGCCTCAAACACGCGATCCTGGCTCAGCATATCCTCAGCTGGTTTAGCGCCATAGAAAGCCGGATTAACGAGAAACACGCGGCCCGCGGCTACACAACGAATAAAATATTTGCGACTGTGCTAAATGGTACTGCATTATTTACTCGCCTATTGCGAATAATATTACTTACTTCGGGTAAGCTATAAAGACGTGACTTCTTTCAAGCATTTCTGTTTTGTGAGGCAGCCCATGCGGTCACTGTGTGTCGAAACATATCCACGGGACAAAATCTTTGTATTTCACAATCGGCCTCCAGATTTGAGTCATTCGGGAGATGAGTATCGATATCTTTCTCGAATCCTGACGCCAAATCCCTTCAGAAATGATTACACATATGAGATATGGTAAATGAGTTCTTTCGAATGGCAATGTTAGGTCGCATTGTGTTCAACCCCTCCCCTCACCTGCCACCCCCGCTTCAACTCTGTCCACTGTCGCGGCACTCGCGTGACTAAATTTCGTGACTGCGGCCCACTAGCTGAGGTGAGTTTGAGATGCATGAAGTAGAGTAAAGAGCACAGCAACAAGAAAGAAACGAGATGCGTCGACGTAAACACAACGGTAAGCACGGCATCGGAGACATTTTTCAAAATGGCGGCACGAGGGTTTTTCGCGAGCCATGGTGTCGAGAGTATTTCTGCCCCTATACGCGTCTTTTTTCCCCGTTAAACGCACGTTATAAATTAATATTGGAGTGAAGGAACATTTAGAATAAAAATTCGGCAGGTGCCATGCGTTGTGGGAATCGGTTTCATGCGAAGCAGTCAGCGAGTACTTCTATGCTGTATTTCATGGCTTTGAGACAAGCGTTACGAGGTGGATCGACGTCTTTTGTAAGTGAAGTAGCTGTGTGCACATCGTAGGCTTATCAGGCACGTCGAAAACACTGGCATATAAAGGGTAAATTATGGTGCGAAGTACAACGTCAGCTTTCACGTTAGTATACATACGTCAGCATTATCGAAACTAAGTGCACTTTATGGTGCAATCATGTGAATATCGTACGTAACATTCGTTAATGTATCCCTCCGGGGTCGAGAAATGCTTGATTATAGCTTGCTGAATCATAGGAATACCAATGTAATGTTTATTAGACTGCTATAAAAGCGGAGTCACACTGGAACACCAGGCGTTAATCTGATGACACCTGTATCGTAGGAGTACATACGTAGTGTTTATTGCTTTCTTGTAAAATTAGATAGGCAGCCCCACAACCACAAGTGACGTTGCACCAGCATTACGCCTGCATAGGCTGTTTTTCCAAACCAGTTTATAGACCTGGCGTGGCTCTGTGGTACAATACCTGATTGCCATGCCTTATGCCTGGGTTCGATTCCTGCTGGGATCCTAATATTTTTTCTTTTCATACTTCGGATCCACACTTCCGATGTCGGCTTTTCTTAAGACTCTCGCATTGAAATTACCAATGTCTGTTCTCGTCGTTTTTGGGTAGATATAAACTGTCAATCACCTGTGGCGCATACTCGTGCACAACGGCCCTGGTAAACGGGTGTGTGCCACACGTGTCTGGAGGAAAGGGTTTGACGGCGTACGCGACAGGATTTTCACGTTATTCATGTCATGACTCGACAATCATATTTGTCAAATCCACTTACCCTCGCATGCCAGTTTTGGTCTACGCCAAGTTATAGAGGCGGTAATGAGAGCCCCCAGACGTAGGCGGCTAGATAGATAGATAGATAGATAGATAGATAGATAGATAGATAGACGCATTTAATAATAAGCATTATTGTCTTGATTACGGCTGTTTTGGGTATGCGGTTTTTTTACGAAACTATAGATTACTGGGGACAAGAGCAATCCATTCCGCTGCTAATAGAGATCCGCTAACTCATTTTCTGAAAGGCTACGTTTAAGCTCCTTTGCGCAAGGGATACTGTGTTACACGGGCCGCATCACCCTTGACGTAAAGAAGAAGGAGTTAAACGAAGTTGGTGCCCGTGCGACGCTGGTATGAGCTGCGTTCGGAAAACTGCCGACGCGCAACGGAAAATGAGGCGCTGCCGCGGAATGCAACTTTGTTCAAAGACGCTATGTGTAGATCATAGTGGTTATCGGCGCCAGCACTCAAACGGCGGCAGCCACGGCACCACCTCATTCTGACGTCGTCATCTGTGGTCACGTGACTCCCAGCGAATGTTTGGGGGCACGAGCAAGATTACGAGCGAAGCAGTGTGTCTTCTGCAGTCGTCGCTACCATGCCTGATCGCGGGGGGCTTCGAGCTCTCCACCGACTATGCGATTCGGTGACCGGCGCGAACTGGCGCCTGACGCGGTTCGAGGACGAGCTGACGGTGAATCAATACGCCTGCCGAGTGTGTCACGTCATTCCGAGCACTACAGTCGTGCTGCCCTGTTCCCACATTCTGTGCGAGCAGTGTCTGACGGGGTGTGTCGTCCAAAATGGCGGAAGCATCTGTCCTCTCGACGCCCAGCCTTTCTGCGAAGACGAGTGCCAGAAGCTAAAGCTTCCTGCCAAGACGAAGCACAATCTCAAGGTCAGTCTTATGCATCAGCGGCCACTCTCTATGCATCGATAAAAACGGTTTCGTTAGGTTGTAAAACGCCCCCTTATCGTTCCCTAACTTTGTATTTGAGTCGGTCTTTGAACGGTTAGTGAAAGGGTCATCTTTGCAACTCTAAATAGTGCAGCGTTCCTTCGAGCAGCGTGCCGCATTTACCGTCACGAAGGGCGCCAGTACGCTGGCTTAGTGCCAGTCGAAGCAGCCTCCAGTCACAGGAACGGTTATCACACAAGTGCACACTAGCAAGCAGAGTGCCGGAGTACGCAACGCCCCCCCCCTTCCCCCTGCCCCGCTATTTCTATAGATAGTGATCGACCAAAAAAACCCAGAAGGCCCCTTATGCGTTCACTTAAGATGACTCGAAGGCGAAAGCCATTTTTTCTTCTTCTACTTCTTCGTCTTCTCAGTCAATATGTTGATCCTGCCCCGTCACCCTCTGAAAGCTTTGCGTACCTAGCATGGTTTTGCATTGCCTCCAGGATCGGAGGCACCTCACCTGGTTTTACACAAACATTAGCCGTCAGCTACCTTTGTTTAACTAACATTAGCCATCGCCGTCATTTAGGAACATAGCTTACAATTTGCAATAGTTAGCCAACAACGCCTGACACTAGGAAGTTCCATCCAGTACCAGTAGTATGCTGTTAAATGCGGCGGTTCATTATTATTTCTGATTTCTCCTCTGCTAAATACGGAGTGAATAGGCCCTGTAAAAGGCTCGAAAAACCACATCTGTCATGTGTAGTCTAATAAATATCTAATATCTTTGGTACTGCACCATTAAAAATGAGCGAAACGGTACTCATACGAAAATATTTGTAAAGCGAAAAATAAAACCACAGGGGGGCCTAACCGCATACATGCTCATAGAAATTGTCGTGAAAGTATCAAACTGGAAAGCGGCTTCTTGAAACGTTTTTCTTTAATTCAGCAAACAAGGCTAAGCTGGCATTGTCGCTTTGTGCGCTGGGGTGCTGCAGTGGTTACGGTTCCCGGCTAGTGAACGGGAGGTCGCGGGTTCCGTCCCGGACGCGGCGGTTGTATTTCGATGGAGGCGAAACGATAGAGGCCCGCGTATTGTGCGATGTCAGTTCATGTGAAAGATGGAAATTTTCGCAGCCCTTCACTACGGCGTGCCTCGCAATCATATCGTGGTTTTGTCTCGTTAAAACCCAGATACTGTCATCGTTATTGACATTGTGGTTATCGTGCGATAAAAGGGACTACTGGAGCTAGTTGGTTGTAATTCATCTTGAATACTGTGTTAACAGCAGGATGTTCTAGCGAAACAAAGAGACTACAGGATGAGGCGCTTACTTAGAAGTGAGATATTTATTGATAAGGGAGCATATTACGAGTGCTGAGAACACAGGGTGAACTATGCGTGCGTATCCCAAACAATGGCTGCAGCAATCTAAGCCAAATATTAAAAAAATCGGCAGATCCCAAGTACCGTGGGAGTCGATGTTATGCGAAGCATGCGGCGGGAAGGTGACTGGCGTAATTTTCTTTACTGAGCGGAAACATTACGAAATGACGCTAAAGATCTGTATAAATTTTATACGCACACATATATGTTCAAGAGCCGCATATGTGTTATTTTACCAGTTGTTTACAGTTGGGTAACGCTGCCAACGGCAACGTGGGTATTACCAACACCGAAAGCGGTAAGCTGATATGTAGTGCTTATACTTGTCCCTAATGATGGAGAACGCACGCACGTTTCACGAACCCGTGTGCATGTGTGGAAGAGGTTCTTCACAGTTCTTGAACAAGGTCACCATCACCGCGGTCAATGAACCCTAGCAGCTGTACAGGACTTGTTATTGGATGCGGTCGTGATCGCGTTGACGAGGGGTTCATGTGTATTGAAGTATGAGGTATAGTACAGCTGTTTGAAATCGTTAATGCCTCGGTCATTTCGTCGACAAATTGTCTGTCGATAGAGCCGTCGACATACCGGAATATGAAGTCACCCTTCGCGTTGGTGAGGTATAGGCCGTAGAGGCTGGTAGGCCAGGATAGTGCTACAATAGACCAACATCAGTGGATGGCGCGTGTCGTATTCGTAGACTAAATGGGCTATGTGGCCTATGTAACCTACTCTACAAAGCGGCTGTCAAACTGGCATCATCCTCGGTCAGCATGACTCCATCGCCCAGCCTCGTAAAAAATAGACACTGCGTCGTTCTGGCGGACAAATTGCACTTTACGGTGCAATGATGTGAATATCATACGTAACTTTCGTTAATGTATTCCTCCGGGGTCGAGGAATGCTTCAATATAGCTTGCTGAAGCATGGGAAAACAAATGTAACGTTTATTAGACTGCTATAAAAGCGCAGCCAACACTGGAACCACAGATGTTAATCTGATGTGACGCTTGTATCGTAGGAGTATACACATCGTAGTAGTATCATGTAATGTTTATTGCTTTCTTATAAAACTAGATAGCAAGCACCACAACAGCAACTGACGTTGCACCGCCATTGCGCCTGCATAGGCTGTTTTTCCAAACCAGTTTATAGACCTGGCGTGGCTCTGTGGTAGAATACCTGATTGCCACGCAGAATGCTTGGGTTCGATTCCTGCTGAGATCCACATTTCATTCTTTCCATTCGTCGGGTCGACGCTGCCGATGTCGGTTTTTCTTAACGCTCTCGCATTTAATGTCTGTGCTCGCCGTTCCTGGGTAGATGTCAATCACCTGGGCGCATACCCGTGCACCGGGAGCCGTGGTGTACGGGTATGTGCCACACGTGTCTGGAGGAAAGGGTTTGACGGCGTACGCGGCAAAATTTTCACGTTATTCAGGTCATGACAAGGCAGTCACAATCGTCAAATCCTCTTACCCTCCCATGCAAATTTTGGTCTACTCGAAGTGAAGGAGGCGATCATGAGAGGCCCCAAACGTAGGCGGCTAGATAGATAGATAGATAGATAGATAGATAGATAGAAAGAAACGCTCGAAGTGCCAGAGGTTCGCTAAGAAATGCTTCGCATTTAAAAAAGGCTACAGCCCGTTTCTCAGTCATTATTTCTAACTCTTAGATTACAATAAGTTTGCTGCAACAATAGTTCTTGACCCGCATGCGCGACCAGATCTCGTAATCTGATAATAATGAAACTGCCAATTTTTTTCATCTTCTCAGCCTCCTTACAACCTACAATTATATCTCAGACTATGCTAGCGAAAAAAACAACAACAACAATGATGCTTTTAATCACGTGCAGCGTAAAGTGCTACATATATATCCAGGAAACGAGAAATGGAATTCATTAAGATTGTATCAATTACAGAAGGCACAGTAACATGAAAAGAGACAGATATGCGGGATAGGAAGCCAGTTTAACTGAAACAACGCTTACTAGCAGAAATGTTTTGTAAGCTACCAAGCAATCACACCCGAGACTACGCTACCTGCTTGTCTGGTTGGTATCTGATTGCGCAACAGACCTCCACGTAGAGGGTTCGATTCCAGCCTCTGTTATTAAACGCTGATGAAACCGAAATCCTGAAAACGTTCCGCGTGCACTACTGATTCGCTGTACGAGAGATAAACAAGAGGAGTAAAATTTGTGCCGACGTCCCAATTACGGTCTGGCTCGCTTGTAAATTGCGACGTTGGTTCGTAAATATGTGAATGCGAATTTTAATCGGAAAACCTATACTTGTAATAAATCATTTCGATAGCCAAGCAGGCAAAGCGTGACAACGTTTAAGGCAGCCACAAATTTTCTAGTTCATAATATTTCAATACATAATTATCTTAGCTTCGTTTTTACGCAAGCGTGTCGGTCGAAATAAGGCGTATATTTTGCCCTATTGGAAGGCGATAAAAACGATATGTATGGTGCTTGCTTTTTATCCTTATAACGATGTTTCTGTCCGGATTGGCTCTTGTAGTGTGCCTATGCCAAATGTATGCGGCTGCTTTAACGCTGAGCTCGTCATCTTTTTTTTTTTTTATTTCCGTTTACCTTACAGGCTCATTGCTGGAATGAGGCGGACGGCTGTCAGTTTGTAGGCTCCGTCGATGCCGTACTGCTGCATTTTGACAGAGAATGCGCCTTCCACGCCCTCCAGTGTCCACGTTGCGAACAAAGAATACTGCGCACTGACATCGCAGCACACTGTTTCCGGGTGCTCCCAGAACTCTTGTTGTGAAAGCGGCGCTCAGCCGAACGGGCAAGATAGTTCACCTACCAGATGTTACGAGAATGCAGTGCTGAAAAAGTTGTCCGCTCTTCAAAAACAAGTGAATGAACTCTTCAGAACCTCGGACTCCGCGCGTTTGGATGGTGTCTGCCGCGCAGTAAGTGAATTTGAAAGTAGTTGCCTGCGTGTAATGGAAGGCATCGAGTCGACCATCTCGATGATGACTCGGCAACCTGGCGCTGACCTGGAAGAAGTGAACATGCTTGACAGAGACCCCTTAAGTGATCAACTGGCGTCGCTTGAGAGGCAAGTGAACGAACTCGCTGAACAGTCAAGGGAGCACGTCACCTCCGAAATGGAGGAAGCGGTACGCGTGCTTACAGACTCGCAAACTGAATTGAAGCGAGATGTGCGGGCACAGCTGAAGCTAATGGCGCACAGTAAGTTCACGGAAAGTCTGACAGCGCAATTGCAAGAATTTCGAAATTCGCTGAAGGACTCCACATGCCAGTTGAAAGAACTTGTGGCCAAGGGTTTTGGTTATTTATTTTCGAAGATCGCGGACAATCAAAAGCATCTGCAAAGGGAGCTCGATTCCATTAAGCAGAATAAGGAATCCTCCAAAACGGAGAGGCCCCTTGGTGCTGTTGCTTTGGGAAAAGAATATAATCCACGGAACATGCAAGAGCAGTTCATCCCGCTGAAGATGGATGTGTTCATTCATGAAACACTGAATATTCTGGAAGTCCTGCGCCAGCAGATTCATAGACACGACAAAAAACTATGGGTTTCCAGTCTCCCCGAACCGTGTCGGGCTTGCGGCCCCATCAGAGACCATGTTTCTCTATATTCCTTGCTCAATGTGACCCTGGGAAACGCTGGAAATATATTTGGCCCAGACGGGGAACACAGCACCGTCGCGAATCTTGTGTATTACGGAGATGTGCACATTCGGGCTACATTTCGCTCTTCGATTCGCGCTGGAGGCATGTTCTACATAAATGTGGACTGCTACAAGAGTTCGGGAAATTCCAGCTTTCCATTCACTGAAACTGCGGTGGAGGCGTGCAGACGCTATCCTGGAGATGCACTTGCTTTTCGCAGAGTTTGCCTCGCTGAATGCGATGGGTGCTCCGAAAATAACATTTCACAACTTGCGACCACTTTCTCTTCTACTTTCGAGATAGAACATGGCAAGCTCGCTGAAGACGGCGTCATAGTAAACGGGGAACTTAAGCTGAGAATTAGATTCAGATAAGGATACAGCTGCAGTCCTCACGCTCGCGAAACTTATTTGTCAGGACACATATATCTACTTGATGCGAAATACTCTAATGTCAAGGCAACGGTAGCGACTTTATCTTGTCAATTGCTTAGCGTCTGTATAATGCCGAGAAGCTTACACGCTTCAGCATTTCGTCTAACACTTTATATAGTAGGAAAAGGAAAAAAAAATCCTGTTAGTCCTGATACACGTTGTGGTGTGGAAACACGGTGATCACATATAGCGAGCCCGTAGCAGATTAACTGCGTGGCTACAGAGTTATTTATTGAGTGACTGGCACCGCCATGTGCTTTCACAGCTTAAAGCCTCTTGCAGCACTGTTGCGACTTTCCAATGTGGTATTCACTTCCGTGTTGACAGCCGTGGAAGAGATGGCGATATGTATATGGAGTTTTACTGAAAAAATATGTTGAGTGATTGAATCTACTGGCTACAAAAGGCTTAAATTTTTGCGTAGGGAACGCTGACTGGGAGTGGGCTTCACAGGTTGATGAAAGGCGCTGTGCAATTACATGTAAATTTGGAAAAACGTGTGGTGTAATATCCTCTAACAAGGCTTTGTGATAGACTAGGTGTTTGTGAAGTAATATGCACACTGTTGTACAAAGGTATCCTAATAAACTGTCGTTTTCTGCATTGAGAGAGAGTGAAACTGTATTTATCGAAAACTTTGTTCGATTGCCTCCTTAGTTCTGGGCTCTTTTGATGTCTGCAGACCTTATAACCTGGTTCATAAAGTGATTCTATTATTCCACATCCGAGCTGGCTATCTGAAGCTCTTTGTTGCTGTTTTTGGGTAGACTGGTTAGTCCTACGACTACTTTAAAATTTTTGTTTGTTCGATTGGTGGTTATAATAAAAGAAACACATGGCTGATCCCTCCGTCGTAGGAATCGGTACAACACGAAACTGAAACATGTCTTCTCAGAAGTAGTGCTTATTGTGTAGTGATATATGAGAGCTTGTACAATGTCTATTCGTGTATGGCAGCTATAGCACCGTTTTACGTGGATGCACCCATGTTGACGGCATGTCTCTATCGCGACGACTAACGCCCATGATCATCATTAAACCGTTGTGGTAGCTGACGTTGTGAACATATATTTGGACACAGCGAATTGTGAATCCCGCGTAAGGATGATATCAACAAGCTCATAATCAACACTGGTACCCGGTATGCACTTCCTCAAAGCGTCGTCAATTAAGGAGGGAAACGGCACGGAGTGCGCTTTCTAGCAATGGGTGACTGACGCCTGCGCTCATGCATACATTACCACACACTGCGTTTCAGCAACACGGGAGGCAGAGGTTCGTAGCCAGAGCCGCAAACGCGTGCGTCCCGCTGGCCGATGTCTCGAAGGCGCTGGTCTCGCTCCACCAAGGCACGACATTCGCCCATCGAAATCGCGTCCTTTCTGCAAAGCGTATTGCAGCAGTTTTGTTAGTCGGTGCTCTCGCAATCGAAGCAGTCGGTGGCGGAGAAATCCCGTTGGTGCATGTGGAAGCTGCACTACTCCGATGAGCCGACGCACGCTAACACGAAGCGAAAGGCAAAGAACGAACTGCGTCAAGGGTGCCTAGGCGACGCCAGCGCGGCCAGTGTGCCTCGCTGGTATCGAGACGCTTTAGCCATGACCTCCGATATCGCGCGCAATCTCGGAGTAAGCGCTAGTAAGTGTCGATCGTGAAGCATTACTTCTTTTCAACTCTCACAGACGGCGGCACCGCCCCGCTCCACCCCGCCTACCTACACCGCCAACAGAGAGCACCGTCCGAAAGAGAATGTGTGAAAGATATAAGGCGCGTTCGCGCCGTGTCCAGCATCTACAGAGTTAGTTTAGTCGCTAGGGTGTCGGGCGCTTGCCGTCGCAACAGCGAGGTCGTGGGTTCGATTCCCAGCAGGGGATCTTTTTCTTGGTTTTTTCTATCTCACCCGTTGGCGTCCATTTTATCAACGTGATATCCGTGACGGATGTACTTGGTGGACCCCGGCATAAAACAATTTCGTGTTAAAAAAAAAAGCTATGACGACCTCAGTAAACGACGTTGTGTTCACTCCTTACAGTTACAGATTGGAAAGAGTTACGCAAAGAAAACACGAGCAGGAACACAAAGGAAAAGGGAAAAGCATTCTTTGCCATTGCTGAAGCATGACCAAAAGCTACATGTGCCGCCTTGGATTGACCACAAACCCTTGCTGAGACAACTATGGTGCCATATAAACAAGGGAGCATATTATTGCGATAGCAATTATATGGACACTCTCGGCTGGATTTTGCCGTCGCCGTCGCCGTCGCCGCCGTCATGCACCGTATATGTATAAGTATGTATATATATATAAAGGCCCCCAAAAAAATAATTCAGGAAAATGCTTCCGAAGCGCGGAATCGAACCAGGGACCTCTTGCTCTGCAGCGAGCGGCGCTATCCACTACGCCACGAAACGGAGATCCTCCACGTAGCTAACGGCGAGCGTTATATACACACCACTTAGCGCTGGACGGACTCGGAGACAGCAGGCGATAACAGGCGTTTCTTCATTACCAGCGAGGTGGCGCTAGGAGCCCGACGGGCGCATTTAAAAGTCGTCGGTGAGCTAGCTCGCTTCTTCTTATATTTGCGCATGGGAGAAACTTGCCCTTCCGCTGTCTGCTCGCGCGGTTTTCTCGTGGCGAGGGGTATAGGAATGTTTCACGCTCTCACCTTGATGTCCGCGCTCATGTTACGGCGCGTACGAATGTCACTCGAGCTCAGGGACGCCGCTAAACGAACAAACAGAAGATGAGCGCGAACTATCAAGTGTCACAGCTCGGCACTTGAAGCACGCTAGTTTTCTTCGCTGCTTCGGCCGCCTTTGCAACAGAAGCGCTGTTCAAACTGAGAGTATCCATTGGCGAGCCTCACTTCATATAGCATTAGTTCCTTGCTATCGCATTCATTGATTCGCCCTTGCGGCGAAACTGTGATTTTTTTTGTTATATTATCAGGTATGCAGTGATGGAATAACTACTCCAAGTTAGAGCGTGCTCAACTTCGCAAGCTACGCTAAATCACGGGAAAAATAATGGGACCTATGTCTTCTCCCTCTCAGCAAAGTGAAATTTTAAAGGGGTCATGAACCACTTTTCCAAGTAATGATCTAATGGCCTCAGTATCGGAGTGTACTGCCTCCCGAATCGATTGCCGCAAAAATTTCTCGAATCCGTCAAGAATCAGCGGAGTTACGGGGGTTTGGCGCACGCTCCCAGCGCTTTCTCTCTTTTCTCGTGCCGACGAGCGCACTGGAAGCTAGACAGGGAGGGATGGCATGGGGGAAAGAAGTTACGCCAGCGCGCGTCATGAAACGCGATCGCTCTCCCGCTGTGATTCGCTTGCGCGAGTGCGGCGCCGGCAAGTGGCGGCATTCCGCGGCAAGAAGCGCATCTGATCCGAACGCCGCTCTCGATTTACGTCGGCTATCGACCAATAAGCATGCTATGTCTTTGCGACGTACAGCGGACAGACGCCCCGCCCACCGACGAGAGTGAGAACCGGCCTCTGTTTGAAAAGAGGGTGCCTGGGGAAACGGCAACTTCGCGCTCCGCTTGTGGCCATTACGCGGCGCGCACGACTGTAATATTTGGCAGAGCAGTTCATAGCCGTGTCAGCTTTCCGCAGGATGTGTTTTTTCAATCAGCCCAAGGGGTGCTTCATGACCCCTTTAATGCTTCTGTTCAGGTTCCTCGAGGATATGATTGATAGACTGTGAAGTGACTTACATCAGAAGTATTACGTTGTCACTTGCGCATACCAGGATCATGCATTTTCATTTTTTTTTTAATTTTAGTGCTGTCCTGCTCTTAGGGATTTTCTGTCCTCAATCCCCTTCCCCCTTACCGCTCGAGTCACTTGTGGGCGCCTTTAAAAAGGCCGGCAGAATGCTCTGTTCTTCAATAAAGAACTTTCTCTCCCTCTCTCTTTGAGCACAGCATTTCTTGCAAGACCACAAAGTTCATGCTCTATTCACTTTACAGTCACAATATGGTTCCTACACTGTTTTAAATGTACGTGAAGTTGCTCGAAAAACACTCTTCCACTGCATTACGATTATTATAACTGGAACAATGATATGAAGGTTGCCTTTGCAAGTGCGCCAGTAGGTATACGCCACCGATACCTTGTTCTTAGGGGCACCGATCGAATCTCTGCCGCGGCAGCCGCATGTCGATGGATGCAGAATGCTAGAGAGCGCTGAGCTTAGACATGGGAACGCGCGCAAAGAACTTCCGCTGGTCGAAATTTCTGGAGCCTTACACTGCGGCGTCTCTCATGATCATGTTGCGGTTTCGGCACGTAAAACGCCAATAATTACCATCTAAAGGGACCCTGAAACGGTTTTGACGATTTTGTACGAACACATTGAGCCGGTAGAGCAAGTCCTAAGGATCATTTACAGACCGATTTAAGCTCTGTACGTAAACTGTGTAATTGATTACAAGGCTTTAAAGCTGCGAATCCCCACCGATCACAGCGGCTCAGCCAAACGCGTTTTCAAACCACCCACTTCCAGTGCGCGCCGTATTGGAAGCGCGACGTCACGCAGGCGGCTGATCTGATTGGATCCACAGTACACGTCACAGGCAATTTTTTTCGACATAACTGCGAACAAATGTTGTTCGTGATCTTTGAAACTTTGTTTTGGTTAAAAACCAGTCACTAATAAACCGAACACAATCGCAATTTACAACTAGACTTCAGGACATCCGGCGCAGAGCGAACGTCGGCTGCATGTGATACCACGCGCCCCATGTTGACGTGAGCTGCGCGACCAGTGTGTATCGCGAGGTTTCTGTCTGACATCATGAATCGCGCTTGCTGCGTTGTGGGCTGCAAGTTCAGCGATTGGCGACAAGTGAAAATACGACACCGTGTGCCTTTGGAAGGCAGCAGGCGTGCCGAGTGGCTGCAGCGCATCGGACTCTCGTATCGGATCGACGGCAGGATATATGCGTTTGCGGTCACCAGCTTAAGCCGGAAGACTACAAGCTCAGTTGCGTGTTTATGCAGCGATTTGGCCTCGTTCTGAAGAGGTATCCCCTCAAAGCCGACGCACTGCCGTCTTTGTTCCTTACCGGTGGAAAGGTAAGTTGACAGTCGATCCAGATCGTGTGCTGTGTGTGCATAGCGCGCGGTTCGCACGTGGGCAACTCACAAAATTCCATGTAATCTCATTAATTATAACTATAACGACTCCGTCTCTTCAATGTAAGGTGGCCAGTTTCGCAATAATTATATATACACAGAATGCCCCTCGCCGCTTTGCGATTTCCAGCACTGATTAAAAAACGACAGGGTGCATGTGAATGGAAAACAATGCATTTGAAACCTCTGCACAAGTGTGTACGTCGTAGGGCCAGCTGGAAATCCCCGGTTCAAGTGTGCGGTAGGCGGTGTCGTATATAATGAGCTCAAATAAAACCCCGCAGTAGTGCAACTCGTGTGCGACGGCGTTGATATAATACGGCCCGGCGAGTCTGGTGGTGGCGGATCAGGAGGATCACTGCTGCCACCCTCAGCACGAAGCGCTGGATCGCGAAATGGCGTGCCATTGTATGGGCCGAAACCCATTTCTCGGCTCATTCGGCGCAAGCGCTCTTCGAGGCCGGGGTCCATTCTGAGCCACTGTCTGAACTGCCGTGAAACAAAACACACGCTGCTCAGATGGCGCTCGTAGGAGACGTACGATCAGCCGAGCCAGCGGCTCAGCGCCTGACCCACCTGCGGCTACTCCGCTGGCTTCGTCTTACCGGAAGTAGACGACGCGACGGCACGCAAGCGTTCTCGCACGTCACATCGTGACGCAGAGCCTCTTGAAGGCGGAGCTTAGCCCCGAGCGCTCGAAGGAAACGTTGAGGGTGAAAGGCGGAGTGCAAAAGGAGGAAGGAAGTTATTATACGTAGCTCCCTTAATAAAGGGTGTTTCGACTGAACTATGGTGCCAATGATTTGCTTCAGTAATGGTCTTGGCAAAAAAGTCACAGTTTCGCCGCAACGGCGAAGCAATGATTGCGATAGCAATAAATTGTAATGTAACGCGAAGAACGGAAAGCAGCTCGAAATTGCCAGCGCATCGCTCGAGCCCAAAGGACGCACGAAAAGAACGCACACAGGACGAGCGTGAACTAATGCGTCACAGCTCGACACTTGAAGCGCACTGCTCAAACATAAAGCAGGACGCACGAGACAAACGAACAGGTACACACAAGACGAGCGCGAACTAATTGTCACAGTTGTTACTTATTTCTGTTTGAACAGCGCGCTCCTTTCGCAATCGCGGCCGCTGCAGCGAGCGAAGCGAAGCACCCCACTGGCCACCCCTTCTTTCCTTGAGATAAGCGCACGAAAGCGACGACGTCCTGTAGAGCGAACAGCAGCGGCGTTCGCAGGGGCGGGGCGACGATCTTTAAAGCGCGCAACACGCGCGCACGTCGCGCCATATATGTGGCCACTAAGAAAGCATGCTGAATTACATGGTGTATATAAATAGCTCGCCGTTAGCAGGCTGAGAGACTGTGCTGTCGTGGCCTAACGGCTAACGTTGCGGGCTGCAAAGCGAGAGGGTCGCCCGTTCGATTCCGCGCGTCGGAAAGAATTTCTTAATTATTTTTCTTTGTGGCCTTTCTATATATATACATACCTATACATATACGGTGAATGACGGCGACGGGGACGGACATTTTCCAGCCGAGACTGTCCATATGATTGCTATCGCAATAAAACGAAATGTCAAAAAACCGCTTCAGGGACCCTTTAAGGTACAGGCATGCGTACTAACGGGGTAGGCGGGACGGCTCGCCCCCCTATCTAATTATTTAAAAGAGCGCGCCAATACTGATCTATGCCTTTACTCAGTCGGAACTTCCACGCCAATATTTATGCTGAAAGTTATGACTGCATGTTTCTCGATAACCATTGCGCTAAGGACCCTTGATGTTGCATTCAAAGAAGTCATTACTTCACACCTTCGCGCCAGGAAGTTGGGGACGAACACAGGCGTGCGCAGGGTTCCCCTTCAGGGGGGGGGGGGTGCGAAGGTTCGTCGCAGCGCCTCCCCTCCCAATTATGTCAATGTATAAGAACCGACATTTGGGCGAGTTGGATTGCGTTAAACATGATGAGTGGCTGGTGTTCGTGTTCCTTCTTCTCTGTGTATTCGTCGTTTGCGCTGAAAACCACTCATCATGTTTAATGTCAATGTATGGCGCTGACATTGCGCCCCCCCCCACTCGAGTCGCAACGCCCCCCCCTCCATATTTTATTAATGTGTCGGGCTGACTTTGCGCCCCCTCTTATGTGAATAGGGGGAGCGGCCGCCCCCCCCCCTGACTCCCCCCAATGAGCAAGCCTATAGGGATGAATGACAAGCCTTTGTAAGAAGCCCGTCGTCGCTTCTGTTTCAATTTTACATCTATTGCAGAGCTTTTTTTTTGAGGGGGGGGGGGAGGGGTGGGGAGGTGATCCCAAGGGCACACGAGGGGAGGGGAAGAAGGGGCGGAGCGATGCGGTGAGACTTGCCGCGACTAATGGACTGGAGGACTCTGCGCACGCCAATGATTTAAGGAAATCTGAGACATCCTAAAGAATTGAAAGAAAAATGCACGCGGTGTAGGTGTAATTTGCAGCTAGATTTGCAGATGGGCGGGTCGCGTGGTGCTCGCAATTAAAACGTGAAGAATAAAAAAAGGTGGCTGATCCCTCTGTCACAGGAATCGGTATAACACGAAATTGAAACGTGTCGTCACAGAAGTAGTTGATTGTTTATAGATCATTATGCACTCCTTCAAAGCGTTGTGAAACGCGAAGACAAACGCTACGCGCGTCGTGTCTTCCCTCTAGCCTGGCCGTTAATTCTCAAAGGGCGAGCGGGGAATGCGATGCGACAGCCAGGCGAGCGTCGGAGAGCTATTTCTCGATATGGATGGATGCTATGAGCCAGGCTTGTGTTAAAGCCGCCACCTCGCGGTGTGTTAAAGCTTTGACGAAATTGCATTTCATCGGAAACGCGCCAAATCGGACGGTCGTAGCAACGGCGCGGTTTTTCTTTCTTTCGAGCGTGGTGGCACGTATGTCACCGCCCCGTTATAAAGGGGACGCTCATAGCATGCATCCATCGATCCATCCATCCATCCATCCATCCATCCATCCATCCATCCATCCATCCATCCATCCATCCATCCATCCATCCATCCATCCATCCACCCATCCATCTATCCATCCATCCATCCATCCATCCATCCAAGGGCGCTGAGAGGGAAGTGTGAAAGATAAAAGGCGTGTTCATGTAGCCTTCGTTATGTGTTTGGCGGTAGCTCAATGGGCTAAATGCCTGGAAGCCATCGTCGCGGACCGAGAAGCCATGGGTTCGACTCCTAAAAACAGAACTTTTTTCTTATAGTTTTTTTCATTCCCATTTCATGGCATTTATTTGGCTGACGTATTTCCGTGACAGAAATACGTCATGAAAGTCTTGGTGGACCCCGGCATAAAACACTTCCGTGTTAAAAACTTTATTTACTCAAAACACATCGTTGCCCCTAAAACAGAGAGACGCTGTGTGGTCGGGCCCATATTCCAAGGCCGCGCTGGCCGTCACCACCCTTTCTGCCCTCCGGACCAGCCTGAGCTGGTCGCCGAGCGCAAGGCCGGACAGCGATGGCTCACTCGTGAATCTCGTGTTCTCTTGCTCTTTCGGTTTGATTCCACGTGATGTGGTGTAGTGTGGGTGTGCTCCCACACCACGGGCATATGTATTTGTATGCTGTGGGGTAGCAGATGTATAATCTACGGATGTTTGAATATGTGTCCGTTTGGAGCCTACGTAACGCCGCATAGTCCACGACTGAAAGGCTCTTGTGCGGTGATCGGTAGAGTCTTCTCGATTTCCTGTAATACCGCAGAATCACTTTGTAACTGAGATCGATGGGTGCCGGGTCCTTCACGATGTCGCCATCGGCAGCTCGGTAATTAGTAAAACCTCGAGTCACCTGATCTGCATAGAGGTTACCAGTAACACCCTGGTGTCCCGGGGCCCGAGTTATTGTTTGGGCATATCTAACATTCGGGTCAATGGCGCTTTTGGTAAGTATCCGGTGTGCCTTCGCGCTGAATCTTTCGTTCTGATAGTTCCTGCATGGGGCCTGTCAGTGGTTGCTTTATTGAAGCATCCTTTTCTCAAACGCAGGCTTCCTCCTCACCTCTTCGCAAACTCCAATACACGCTTTATAGGAAAAAAGAAAAAAAGTGTGCTTAGTGAGCCAATTCGAATGAATTTTTCGTTCATGCAGTTCAATTTCTCGTGGACGCAATATCTGTCCCCTCCAGAGGTCGCGCTGAAGGACGGCAGTTATGTTATTGTTCACATCTCTTGCTAAAAAAAATCTGTATAATAAAAATTCCCAGTACAGACGATACGGCCACCCGCCACGGTGGACTTGTGGTTATGGGGCTCGACTGCTGACCCGAACGTCGAAGGATCGAATCGCGGCCACGGCGGCCGCATTTCCAAAAGAGGCGAAAATGTTTGAGGCAAGCGTACTTAGACTTAGGGCGCACGTTAAAGAACCCCAGATGCTCGAAATTTCCGGAGTCCTCCACTACGAACTCTCTCATAATGATATCGCGGTTTTGGGACGCTGAACCCAACAATTATATTATTGGACGGTACGGCCGGAGCAAGTGATGTCATTAGCACAAGGTCAGGATATCATATGCAAGGGCGCTGGCATTGAGTTCAGCACGCGTGTTTGAATTGTAAGCACGTACTGGGCAGATCGGAACAAAAATATTCAATTCAGTACAATGTACTGGACGTACCATTGGCGTCAAATGAAACCCGTACAGCTGAAAGCATTCGCAGTAGTATTGTGTGCACCGCCCAGTCACCGCAGTGGACAGGCGCGCGTATCTGGTTCGCCAGCACTGCGCATGTATACGCGCCTGTCCGTTGTGATAAGTGGAGGGGGCGGACTATACCACTGCGAATGCTTGCCGCTGTTTGGGTGTCATTTAACGCCTAAGGTACTTTCGTTTCCACTGTGTTCAGTTCGTGCCGCATAGGCGTAACATTGGCTCGTACGCTCACAGAAGAGCAACGTCACCTTTTAGTGGCCAGATCCGTAGCGACGCGACGTGGTTATCTCTGTAGTAGGACTGAAAGGCGGGCGAGTTGAAATCCATCCATCGTTGGGTAGCGGACAAGCAGACAAGACACGAAGGAAGAAGACGGTAGAAGCGCTGGTCTAGCGAGTGAGAGATTTTATTTGAACAATCATATATATATATATATATATATATATATATATATATATATATATATATATATATATATATACAGAAAACGTAAACCAAGTGCACGCTTACGATCGATGAATGAAATGAATCTCTTGTTCCGATAATGCCATAATGTCGAGCTACGTGAGCATGCTAATTCCTTGGATGCTGGGGTATCGTCTCAACTGGCCAGTCATTGTTGGGAATGCGAGTGCACGCCTTCGTTTGCGCAAACCTCGGTCATCAAGCACCATCACGATCAACGCACACGTGAGACAGCTGAGGCATACCGCATGGCAAAGTGCGAAGGCTATTCCATAAGTAAGCCGTCGGTGGCATTATCGGCACAAGAGATTCATTTCATTGATCGATCGTAATCTTGTGTTTGGCTTACGTTTTCTGTACACATATCATTTTTCAAATAAAATCTTCCAGTTCTTAGACCAGCGCTTGTCCAGTCTTCTTCCTCCGTGTCATGTCTTCTTGTGTGCTACCAAACGATGGCTGGTTATCTCGGGCAATTGCTCACGTCTTTTGTTATACTTGACGCTTTGATGTCGCGCATAGTTCGGCGAGCGCTGAACATATGAGCTGCGCTGATAACGCAGGCGCGCGCACAAGGACGTCAATCGAAGCAGCAACTGTCCAATGCTCGCTTATCACCCTGACCTTTGCTCGAGTGCTCAGGTATTTACTCTACAAAAAAAGAGAAAAAAAAAGAGTACGTGTTGCTCTTCACTGCCAGCCCTGACTTGCGACGCGTATGGCTCTCTTTAACCCTTTCACACGCCACCTATGAAGAACTGTCTCTAAATGCGTCAAATCGATACAACGTTATTTCAAGGCACTCTGTACTCTATTGCAACAAAAATAATTTCATAATGCGTTAATTGAGGTATGTTGTAGTACTTAATTC
The DNA here is from genome assembly GCF_013339695.2 of Rhipicephalus sanguineus. Classification (NCBI taxonomy): domain Eukaryota; kingdom Metazoa; phylum Arthropoda; class Arachnida; order Ixodida; family Ixodidae; genus Rhipicephalus; species Rhipicephalus sanguineus. The sequence goes on along the minus strand of NC_051185.1, from coordinate 29,263,766 downwards.
TTATTCAGTTGTAATTAACCCTTTGCGGTCCGTTGTCGGGCAGCGCCCGACAACGCAACACGGCCGTAGCGGTCCGCTGTCGGGCCCCGCCCGACAAGGGTGTTCGTGGTTTAAATTTTGCTGTTTTCTCACCGCGAGTCGCGCGCATTTTTTGTATACATGAAGGGCCATCTCTTGAGGAATAAGTGAGCTTTGTTTGTTGAGGTTTTACTTTTTTGACACTAGGGTGCAGCACTATGATCAGCACGGGGCCTAGAGCGTACCCACTCGCGCGCGCGGTTCGCTGAGAAGCATGGCCACGTTTTCACCGCGTGCGTTTTACGGCGGTGCTTTTAGCGAAAGCGAGGATGACTTTAGTGAGGAAGAGAATTACGTGCCTCCATCAGACAGTGATGACAGTGATTCGACAGAAGTGAGTGACGAAGACGACGACGGCGGCGGTGGAAACCTGCAGTAATAACCCTGGCCTGCACACAGGGGAATGCTTTGAGCGGTATCATACGTTGCCCAAATATCACTAAAAGAGTTGCCTGCAGAATGCAGGAGCAAAAATAAATATCCTGTGCGTTTCTCTTCCACAGCTTGTGTTTTTATTCGCGGCGCCAGAAACTGGCGAAATAGTTTCGGACCGCTAGAGCCGGAAAGTGGGTAAAGGTTTTGGACCGCAAAGGGTTAAATATCTCTTTATTTAGAAGTCACCCATGCTCCGAGTTTGCATTATTAGATTGAAATCTTACGCCAGAAATATAGTGCAAATTCGTTTTCGGGTATGTCCATTTGGAGCAAAGAAAAATTATGCTTTTGATGTGGCTCGCGGGAAGGGGCACGTCGAACAACTCGTTGAACAGTGTAGTGCCTTCAGCAAACTGATTATGTACAACAGCACACTCCAAAATGAAGTTAAATGAAGACGCATTTAATGTGCAGGAGATTCATTTGATCCAAAGCTCAATATATCACGCTCGCTTTTAGCCCCTAGTCGTTACAAATGGCGAAAACAAGTGATGTACACAATTGTGTGCATAGCGTGTCAAAGGGTTAAAGACACACGTTAACTCTTTTTTTTTGTCGCTCGACTCTCCAACAAGAGTATAATGATCTCATGAGGGAGTTAACGTGTCTCCTTGAAGAGTCATATACGTGGCTAGTCAGGACTCATAAAGAAAAGTCGAAGGACTTTTTTTTTCTTGCAGTGTTGAACTGTGGTGCTGCTGGGATGTAGATGTAGCGCATATCTTTCAGATAAGAAGGACATGAAGGAAGGAAGGAAGGAAGGAAGGAAGGAAGGAAGGAAGGAAGGAAGGAAGGAAGGAAGGAAGGAAGGAAGGAAGGAAGGAAGGAAGGAAGGAAGGACTGATAATACGGGCTTCGTGTTCAGCCGCTTTGGTGTTTATTCAGAGTCTGTAAAGTGATAAGCCCTGCTTGAGCTGTATGCCTTCATAGAACGTGCGAAGCTGTGTGAGCTATCGCATGTAAGGAGCTGCGGAACCGGGCACTCAATGGTGAGACGTGCTTCGCACTCGGCGGCTTGTCACTAAAAAGTCACATGGTCTCTTGCGCATTTGACTAAGACGTCTGGAAGACGAAAACCATCTTCTTTTTCTTCGCAGTCACCCGTCCAATTTCTCAGTTTCTTTGTTTCCTGGATCAGAAGTGCTCTGCTCTCGCCAGGAGTGGTGAATTAGTTATTATACAAGCCTAATCTTTCAATCGGGCTAAACCTAATATTTTCATTAGGTGCATATTTAACGTGCTCTGGCATCGCACAGTACACGGGCCTCTCGCATCTCATCCTCCATTAAAATACGAACGCCGTGAACGCAGATCGAACGCTGACCTTTGTGTCAGCAGCCGGAACTTATGTACGTAAATTCTCTATTGGGACACCTTAAAAGAAAGAATGTAAATCAGACACCTACAATTCCTTTCTTCCCCAAGTATTGACCGAAAGCTCACGTTTGCTTATTTTTCTTTCTTGCTTGCTTCAGAAGTATGCCTTCGTGGTAGTAAGAGAAGCTACTCATTACGTATTCAAGAAGTTAGAGAACCACCGAAGCCTCCACCAAAGTTTTCTGATGATGGCCCGCCGAGCAAAGTGAGGGGACATCGAGCGAAAGACAAACACGGGAGGCTGCTTCGTTTCCCAAGGCTTGAAGTCCTCCGCTAAGCGGGTAAAGCTCGAGGAACGTCCAGCGAAGTTCCCGTTATTTGTACAGCCAGTCAAACTGTGTGGCTGCAGGAAGTTCTATGCGCTGTCAAGATGTGCAGCATTTCCTGCTTTTTCTTAAAAATAATAATCTTTATATCTTCACAATACTGTCTTGTCTTCTTAATTAGATAATCTTAGTATGAAATTTTCATGTAATAAATACTTAACATCTATCAATAGCAGATCTCAAACATATGTATATATTGGATTGGTGAGGTGCACTTTCTTTTGCATTTGTCATTATTGCGTTTTCATTGGATGTGGGGACTTCATAACACTGTATAGCATTGTATACCACTTTATAATCACTGAACAAAACCCGTGTAAATTATATGCTGCGGCATGCGCCTGAACTACCGAAAAGAAGTGGGGCCCTTGTCACGTGTACTGGAACACATTTAGCGCAATTTCTTCAGTCGGCAGTGTTCGTTGTACACCACTTTCTTGTTGTTGGTAATAACGGTTCTGCCCATTGTGTTCTCCTGACTTTCCTGCGAGAAAGAAACGCGGCTTCGCATTTCTAGCACTTGTTTTCTTCACGAGTGGGCAGGCAAACTACGATTTCGACGCCACTTTAGTCCTCGAGTCCTCGACTTAGATGTCCGATAGCGGCAATCTCAACTCGTCGCTCGCCTGCACTGGTGTATTCCTCGGGTTGACTTTGCGTTTCGTCGCAATGCCGAGGAAGATCTAAGAGGCCGCGTAGAAAACAAGCGCGTGGTTCATATCTGATCTACCAGGTGCCGTAACGATCCCTTCTGCTCACAAGAAAATTGTTTGCTTCTTCAGTGAACTCAATCAAATAATTTAATGTAACTCTTAACTTGAATCAGAATCATCGTTTTCATACGACTATTTTTTTACGAGACTTTCATCTAAACATTCTGAAAACCGGAAGTAAGTGGTCGACCGGAAGCGCTTGTAAGAGAAAGAAGAGTGTCGCTAGTTGCTCGTGCCAATAAAAATTATTTCTTCACCAACTAAACTGCTGGTTTCAATAAAAGTTTATTCCTCCTCATTCGCACCTTGTGCGGAACTGCAACTTGTTTCGTTTCTTTCTGTTCATGCAGGCAGTAAGTACTACGTTAATTCACTGTCGATGAGAGAAAGAGAAGCAAGGAATACATTTCATTGAAAAATTATTGAAGAACCATTGGCCAATGTTGTTGACATATTGTATTGAAGATTAATTGCCTGTCCATTGAAAAATCATTGAGCTCAATGTTGACACCTATGAAAAATTGGGCACTGATATTTTACCAAAATTTTATTGAAAGAGAAGTAGCTGAATAGTAGTGGACTTGTTTTAAAGTTCATTGTGCATTGAGGATTCTTTCTGACAGTTCTGTTGAATGAATATTAAGCTACAACTGAAGCAGCATTGAAATTTTATGATGCATTGAAAGTACATATACAGTGTGTTTTAATAGCTGTTGAATTTTTGTAGACATACAAGTGAAAGTAAGCTGCCTCAGTACGAACAATGCCTACTGAGGTACGTGCCTCAGTAGGCATTGTTGAAAATGTCTTGCATAGAACCTGTTAAGCAATGCCTACTAAGGCAAGTGATTACAACATATATTACAATTCCTCATTGTATGCTTGGGGTTCATATACACTTTTCGTAACTTGAACAAAAGCTGCTTGGTGCACTTTCTTGGGTTTTATATGAGCACAGAGCTCTCTGTACATGTGCAATGCTGGTGTATAGTGGCATAAAGAACTATAGGAGGCCTGCACAGTTCGAGTGTTATTGTGGAAGACTGTGCCAACTCACACTCTGGACGGAAAACGGCAAGCTACGTGTACACAAATAAGCAAAGAATAATTCAAATCAGGTAAGTCTATTTTCACTACATCTGCACTACAGCAGGTAAGGCACAAATGCACCGCAGCAGATAACACTTTCAATAACTGCACTAGGAAACACTTTTTATCGCCTGCTTTATTGCTTCATTCCTTCAAAACGCGTGTAAACCTAGCAACAAGGTAAACTTGGCGAGATCTAAAAATTCAGGACACGGGTAGAAAACTTGTTTGAATGACATACACAGACACTCGGAGAAGTCAACTTTTTATAAGCTCTGTGACGTTTCGCTTTCTTGCAAGAACTCGAGGAAAAGAAGAAAGTGCTAATGTGCGGACATCTATATTTATTTAAGCGAAAAACTACAAATAACGCCACCACGAGAGAAAAAAAAACATAATTCAGTTGGTGTAGCGCTTGTTTCAAAATATAAAGAGTGAGTCCCACGTGCAAAAAATATGAGAAAAGGAAAGTGTTATATAAATTAGTACCTAGAATGGGACGGTGTGAAAAGGCGAAAACTCAATCCCATTGTACGGCTACAGAGGGAGTAAACATGGTACAATTAATCAGGCTGAAGCGACGAGTGAGAATACTTTTTTTTTTACAGAGTGAGGATATTACAGAGCGAGGCTTTACAGAGCGAGGATAATAAAAGAAGCGAACCGCTAAGCCACATCTCCGAAGACGCGCGTCGAAACACTCAAGGCAAGGTAACCTCATGGCAAAGATGCCCAACTCCTCTCCCCAAAGCACCACTTTAACAGTCGCCCTCACGCGTTCGAAACTATTCTAGAATAGCGCCTCCAGGTTACCGTTACATGGATGTAGTACCGTGACGGAATACACGACTCTGCTGGTACATTTTCTTATCCACAAATTTGTTGTAGTGACAGAATAAAGGATACGTCACCTGCCTTAATTTCTGCATTGTCATTACGTGGCACAATCAACTTTGCAGAGGCGAAAAACTAGCACATGCGCTCCAATGTAAACGTTAGGGTATACCATGAAACACGCTCTAATACGAGAGCCAATCAAAGTCAGTACGTTCGAAAGTGATTAGTAATCGTAACCTACATATATTAGGACAGTTCAATCAAGTATGCCGCAACATTTACGCTGTCACGTACATCTGAAACGTGTCGAGCATGTAGCCCGTGTAGCAACAAAACGTGCGTTTTCATTTTTCATGGTTTTCGAATAAAAGGGTGCGCAGGTAAAGAAAATGAACTTACCTTCAGCTATAGCAGAGGCCTGTAGTTTAAAGAATCAGCATATGCAAAGAATGATAAATGCACACCAAGGTGACCGCGTCCATCCCTCCATCTAAGCAGATATGAAGCTGCGAGAGTCTCGAATGCAAACTGAGACGTCCATTTCTCCGTAGGAAACGTTACGGAACTAAGCCTAACTGACAGTCCGCGTAACAGTCACTCCACAGGAACATACTTCCCTGCAGGTCTACAACTGCTGAACATGCTACGAAGTAGCTTCTTCACTATCATTTAATTTACTGTTGTGTCAAGTGCTCTCTCACAATGTTAAATTCATTTTTCTTATCGCAGTAATATACGAGTGCTCCAAAATCTTGTATTTTTAATGAATCTCACTTCACTTTGGTGAGAACTTCGCCTTGCTGTTTCCTTAAGGACTTACAGTGATATATAGTTCTAAGTCACAGTGCGTCGTCGTCTGCGCTTTCTGCGGATACATATTTACAATTATACTTTACGTGACCTCAATTTCCTCAACACCAATGAAAAGTGAATACTACCGTCAAGTCTAGCAAGCGCCTCAAGGGCTGGTACCACTCACAAGGTAGTGTAATGGCGGCAATGGCGATGCCCATGAAGTTCTAATGCATGGGCGCTATGGGGAGCTTTTCCTCTAGCGTCTGTACCAACTCTATGTGTTTTCCCTACGTTAGCTGATCGCCAAACGCACTGGAAGTTGTCATCTGTTTCTTTGAAGTTGCACTACCATCTGTTTTACGTTGTCAACGTTGTCCTTTCCAATGCAGTAGAGCCCCGCTGTTACGTTCCTTACTGCTATAGTATACGTATTCCGGCTGTTGCGTCGATTTCAGCCGGTCCCGGCATAGCTCCTATAGGATCCAATGTATTGGGATCCCGGCTGTTACGTCGCAACTGTGGGACCACTCCCGTATGATACATCGCGAAGTGCGATCCGAGCCAGTCGAACGACCACAGAAGAGAGCAGCCATGTTGACTTTTCACGCAGCTTGGCCCAGCCTGATCGTAAGATTAGCCGAATGAGTGACACGCATAACGTACTTTCGGTTGCCGCGAACAAAAGCATGGTCTTCGAGATCCGTATTGCAAACATGGTGTGTATGACGTTCTTGGTTTTGAACTTGTTTTTAGCACTCGGAAAGTGAGGGCTTCGAGACTGGCGTTTGTTTCCGCTTTCGCTTTGGCGAGGACTCGTCATTCTTTATTCGTCGGAGGAGTTCGCGTGGTTCGGGGTCGAACTCGTCGAGCTGGTCGTGTTTTGTGTGCTTATTTCATCCACGCCCAGAACTGTTGGCGCCAAAAAAAAAATCGCACATGCGTTGATTACATTTCTGTGGATAGCACCGTTCTCAGCTCCGCGATCCTGTCCATCGGCTAGATCGTGGCTGAGTGCGGATATGCGTACACCTGTAACGAAGTTTAGTAGTTGGTGGAGCAAATGTCATTTCCTTCGGCGATCGCTTTCGGGGGTACTTCCACATTCGAGTTACGTACGACCGCCTACGACGAGCCGAGGTGGTCCGACACTATGCCAACAGTCAGGGGCGTAGCCAGGGGGGGGGGTCAACCCCCCACCCCCCGAAATTTTTCAATTTGCTTGCGTATGTATACACGCACACATCCAAACGCACGCACGAATCCCCACCGAAAGAAATTTATGGCTACGTCCCTGCGAACAGTGCTGCATTATCACACGGAGATGCCGACGCATCTGGTGACAATCTCGCGAAGGTATCGCGAAAAGTGGTCGCTTGCCAGGTGTCGGCCGTGCTGCCACTAGATTTATCAAAAAGATATGACACTGCAGGTGCTCGAAAAACTTTTCTTGCTGCTCGGGCATGAGTGAACGCAAAAGGTAACGTTGAACGGTTATTTCAAGCGTAAGCATTGAAACAAAACTCTATACCAATTAATATTTTTTGTTTGTGCTGTTTCTCTGCTCTTGTGTTTTCCGGCTATTAAGTTTATCTCCTGCGGCCCCTTCAAAAACGTATCAACCGGGTTCTACTATATTTTATGAGCGCAGGTCTCACGTTCTGTCCACGAAGCCTTTGCTGCGGATGCGTCCCATAAGGGTTCACATGTGCTCCCGGCACGACTGCCTGGGTCGACGAAGAAGTAAGAACTGAAGAAGACACGCAAGTTGGGCGAGTTGGTGAGGTTCCATGGTAGAAATTTCATGGCGTCGGGAAGAAGCTCAGGCTGCCTAATAAAACATGCTAACAAGTTTGTTCCGTGCAAAATCGCTGTTGTGTACCAGATACCCTTGTCATGCGGCCGTACATACATAGGGCAAACAGGGCGGTGCATTAATGTGAGGCTTCTTGAGCACAAGAATTCATTACCAAAGAAAGTAACTAACTTGTCCAAGCACTGTTTTGAGTGTCAGTGTGCACCGTTTTTTGTAGACACAAAAATCTTGTTTGTTCATAATGACAGCTACACTAGAGAAGTAGCTGAGGCATTTCACATATCAAGGAAGGCAAGTGATTGCGTTAGCCAACCGTCCCTGGCGTTATCTTCGAAGGAAATGTGCCTGTTAACAAGGGGTGTCTAGGGAGCTCACACGAGGCTTTGCCTTATGGTTTGACAAGTTTACCGGCAGCGCAGCCACACACACGGACAGAGAAAAGAAGCGAAACGGAAACACAGCGCTGACACTCACAACTAAACTTTTTATTGCAGAAACAACACTTATATGATCAACCCCCTTACGTTCCCCGCATGCGCAAACTGAGAGAACGCATAGAGCTCGCGTACAGGTAAAAGCAAAAAACGAGGCGAGCCCAACAACAATATACATCAAAGTTACACGTGCTGGTCCAAAAATACGCGAGCTCTATGCGTTCTCTCAGTTTGCGCATGCGGGGAACGTAAGGGGGTTGATCATATAAGTGTTGTTTCTGCAATAAAAAGTTTAGTTGTGAGTGTCAGCGCTGTGTTTCCGTTTCGCTTCTTTTCTCTGTCCGTGTGTGTGGCTGCGCTGCCGGTAAACATGAAGTACAACCAACTGGCCCAAGTTTCCGTTTTGTTACGGTTTGACAAGTGACTTATCATTGACAATGAGCATGCGCGCTCGCCTTGAAAAGTACGTGTTGTTTTTTTATTAAACCAGTTGCAAGTTCAGCGCCGTGTGTGTCTCTTCTTCCTTCGTCTTGTGTTTAAGTAAGCGCTGTTTTACATTTTTACCATGAAGTAAGAACCCGCGTCACTCACTGTTATGACTTTTCGGAATGTTGAAGTAGAGCAGGTGTGAAGTACACGCGTGTCTCTAAGACGCGATCCTGGCGCAGCATAGCCTCAGCTGATTGAGCGCCATAAAAAGCCGGATTAACTAACTAACAAACACGCGGCCGGCGGCTACACAATGAATAAAATATTTGTGACCTTGCTAAATGGTATACATATTCGCATTATTTACTCGCCTATTGCGATTAACAATACTTACTTCGGGTAAGCTATAAAGACTTGTCTTCTTTCAGGCATTTTTTTACGTGAGGCAACCAATGCGGTCACTATGTGTCGAAACATATCCACGGAACAAAATCTTCTTATATTGCAATCGTCCTCCAGATTTGAGCCATTCTGGAGGTCAGTATCGATATCTTTCTCGAATCCTGACGCCAAATCCCTTCAGAAATGATTACACATATGAGATATGGGAAATGAGTTCTTTCAAATGGCAGTGTTAAGTCAAATTGCGTTCAACCCCTCCCCTCCCACCCCCGTTTCAACTCTGTCCACTGTCCCGGCACTTGCGGGACTAAATTTAGTGACTGCGACCCGCTAGCTGAGGTGAGTTTGAGACCCCTGAAGTACAGTAAATAGCACCGCAATAAGGAAGAATCGAGATGCGCCGAAGTAAACACAACGGTGCGCGGGGACCCGGAGACATTTTTCAAAATAACGGCACGAGGTGTTTTTCGCGAGCCATGGTGCGGAGATTATGTGTGCCCCTGTACGCGTTTTCTTTTTTTTTGTTAAACGCACGTTTTAAATTAATCATACTGTGGAAGGACTTTTGCAGTAATAGTAAGCATTATTGTCTTGATTGCGGCTGTTTTGTGTATGCAGTTTTTTCCGTAACTATAGATTACTGGGGACGGGAGCAATCCATTCGGCCGCTAATAGAGATCCCTTAACTACCTTTCCAAAACGCTTCGTTTAAGTTCCTTTGCGCAAGGCATACTGTGTTACACGGGCCGCATCACCTTCACGTAAAGGAAAAGGAATTAAACGGAGTTGGGTGCCCGTGCGACGGTGGCATGAGCTGCGTTTGGAAAATTGTCGACGCGCAACGGGAAACGAGGCGCTGCAGCGGAAGGCATCTTTGTTCAAGGCTGCTATGTGTATGTAGATAGTGGTTATCGGCGCCAGCACTCAAACGGCGGGAGCCACGGCACCGCCTCATTCTGACGTCATCATCCGTGGTCACGTGACTCCCAGCGAATGTTTGCGGACCCGAGCAAGATTACGAGCGAAGCAGTGTGTCTTGTGCCGCCGTCGCTGCCATGCCTGATCGCGGAGGGCGTGAAGTTCAGCACTGGCTGTGCGACTCGGTGAGCGGCGCCAACTGGCGCCCGACGCGGTTCGAGGACGAGTTGACGTTGATTCGCTACGCCTGCTGCGTGTGTCACGTCATTCCGAGCACGACAGTACTGCTGCCCTGTTCTCACATTCTGTGCGAGCAGTGTATGACGGGGTGTGTCGTCCAAAACGGCGGAAACGTCTGTCCCATGGACGAAGAGCCATTCTGCGCAGAAGAGTGCCAGAAGATCAAGCTTCCTGACAAGAAGAAGCAGAATCTGAAGGTATGTGTTTTGCATCAGCAGCCACTCTCTAAGCGCCGAAGAAAACTGTTTGGTTGGGTTGTTAAACGCCTCACTTTCTTCCCCTAACATCGTATTTGATGTCAGCCTTTGAAAGGTTGGTGAAAGGGTCATCTTTGCAACCCTAAACAGTGCAGAATGTCTTCGAGCAGCGCGCCGCATTTACCATTACGAAGGGCGCCAGCACGCTGGCCGAGTGCCAGACAAAGCTGCCTCCAGTCGCAGGATCGGTTATCACACAAGTGCACACTTGCAAGCAGAGTGCCGGAGTACGCAACGCCCCCCCCCCCCCCCTTTCCCCCTGTTCCGCTATTTCTAGTGATCGACCAAAAAAACCCACAGGGTCCCTTATGCGTCCACTTAAGAAGACTCGACGGCGAAAGCCATTTTGTTCTTCTTCTACTTCTTCTCAGTCAATGTGTTGATCCTGCCCCGCCACCCTCCAAAAGCTTTGCGCACCTAGCATGGTTTTGCATTGCCTCCAGGATCGAAGGCACCTCACCTGGTTTAGCACTGCCTCGGAGATCTGCCCACTTTTGACCAAGCTACGATGGCATATGATGACGGCATCATGTGACGTAACGTCACGCCGACATTTGTGACGTCATGTGGTGACGTCATCTCATGATGATGATTTTTTGTATCGCTCGTCCCCGACGCTACAGGACGCGAGACGCCGACGGTCAAGAGAGAGAGAGAGAAATAGATGAAAAGGAAACGCAGGGAGGTTAACCTGGCGCGAGTGACCGGTTTGCTACCTGCACAGGGGTAGGGAAATCCCATTAAAAATGAAACTAAAGCTTTTATGCAAACACAAAAAAAAAGCCGTAGATGTCTAGTTCATTTTTTCCCATTTAAAGATTAAAGGTATTCGGAAAAAAATTATATCGAGTTTTATTTGGTTTTTATTACTTGTGCCTAACTCACCTAGTCACGCTTTGATGCTCTGCCGCGGGTTGATGAGCACCTCTCATGAAGCTTGCATTATATCGGGAAATAATAATAATAATAATAATAATAATAATAATAATAATAATAATAATAATAATAATAATAATAATAATAATAATAATAATAATAATAACAATAATAATAATAATTGTTTGGTTTTTACGTTCTGAAACTACGATATGATTATGAGGGACTCTTTAGTTTGGGCTCAGGAAATTTCGACCACCAGGGGTTCTTTAACGTGCACCCAAATCTAAGTAAGTATGCCTCTAGCATTTGGCTCAATCAAAACGCGGCCGCCATATTGCTACCCCTTGCATCGAAATGCTCCTTTTTGCAACTTGAAATTCTGACTTTCTTGGCAAAAAATATAGATATAGCGCACCTATACTTTTACTCATGTCCCGAGTGAAGGGCTACATATATCCGTGAAACTAGACGTGTATCTCGTTAAGACTGTACCATTCTCATATTACAGCGTAACCTGAACAGAAACAGAGGATACAAACATAACTGAAACAATGCTTGCATGTTTAGTAAGATACAAAGCAATAATATCGAGATTACCCGCCTTGCTGGTCCGGTTGCTTTCTCATTGCGCTGCTGACCTCCAAGTAGGGGGTTCGATTCCAGCCTCGGTTATTAAATTTCGATGGCAGCGAAACCATAAAAACGTTCGGCGTGGTAATTCCGATTCAGTGCACGCGAGATAAACAAGGGCAGTAAAATTTGCGTTGACTTCCCACTTACAATCTAACTGGCTTGTAAATTGCTATTTCAGTTCGTTAATATCTAAATGCAAATTATAATAGGAAAATCTATAGTTGCACAAAAATCATTTCAATAGTCAAGCACGCAGAACCTGACCACTGTTAAACCTGCAAGAAAATCTCTCGCTCGGCGAGTTTTAATACACCACCTTTTAGCTTCGTTCACACGCACATCGGTCGCTCATAATCACACCCATATTTTTTTACCTTTTTTGAATACGTTAAAAACTATGTGTATGGTGCTTGCTTCCGTGCCTTATCACAGTGATTTAGGTCTTATTAGCTTTTTTTGGCGTGCTTATACAACACGAATGGGGCTGCTTCAGCACAAAGTTATTTATCTTCCTAATTTACGTTTATCTTACAGGCTCATTGCTGGAATGAGGCTGACGGCTGCGATTTTGTGGGCACCATCGACGCCGTACTGCTGCACTTCGACAGAGAATGCGCATTCCACTCCCTCCAGTGCCCACGGTGCCAGGAAAGAGTACTGCGCACTGACATCGCAGCACACTATGTTGCCGGGTGCTCCCAGAGCGCTTCTTGTGCAATCAGTGCTCAGCCGAACAGGCAAGATAGTCCATCTACCAGTTATTACGAGACTGCAATACTGGAAAAGTTGTCTGCTCTTGAGAGACAAATGAACGGACTCTTAAGAACCTCGAACTCCGCGCGTTTGGATGGTGTCTGCCGCGCAGTCAGTGCATTTGAAAGTAGTTGCCTGCGTGGAATGAAAGACATCGAGTTGAACATCATCTCGATAGTGACTCAACAACTGAACGCTGGCCTGCAAGAAGTGAAGAGGCTCGTCAGAGAGCCAGGGAGTGATCAGCTGTCGTCCCTTCACAGCCAAGTGAACGAACTCGTTGAACAGTCAAGGGAGCACGACACCTCCGAAAAGCAGCAACTGGTACGCGTGCTTAGAGACTGGCAAACTGAATTGAAGCAAGACGTGCGGTCACTGTCGCAGCTATTGGCGCGCATGCTTGGGGAAACCGAAAGTAAATTCAGAGAAAGTGTGACAGCCCAATTACAGGAATTTGTAAATTTGCTAAAGGACTCCTCATGCGAGGTGAAAGAACACGTGAGCAAGGCTGAGGCTAATCTCTCTTCGATGCTCACGGACCAACAACAGTCTCTGCAAAGAGCACTCGATTCTTTAAGGAGAATAAGGAATCCTCCGAAACGGAGGAGTCCTCTTGGCGCTGTCGCTTTAGGTAAAGAACATAATCCACGGAACATGCAAGAGCAGTTCATCCCGTTGAAGGTGGAAGTGTTCATTGATGAAGCACTGAATATTCTGGAAGTCCTGCGCCAGCAGATTTATAGACACGAGAAAAAACTGTGGGTTTGCATTCCCGCAGCACCGTTTCGGGCTTCTGGCCCCATGAGGAACAATGTTTCTCGATATTCGCGTATCGATATGACCCTGGGAAATGCTGGAAATATATTTGACTCAGACAAAGACCAAACCACAGTTGCGAATCTTGTGATTTACAGAGATATGCACATTCGGATTGAATTTCGCTCTTTGGAAGGTATGTTCTACATGGATGTGGACTGCTTGAAGTGTTCGGGAAGTTCCAAATTTCCATTCAATAAAATTAGTTATAGCGGACAAAGGCTATACTGGAAGTGAATTTCTTTTTCGCAGAGTTTTACATCGTGAATGCGGTGACTGCTCCAAAAGAAACATTTCACATCTTTTGACCCATTTCGAGATAGAACATGAAAAGCTCGCTGAAGACGGCGTCATAATAAACGGGGAACTTAGGCTGCTAATTGAATTAAAATAAGGATACGGGTGCAGTCCTCACGCTCGCGAAACCTATTTCTTAGGACACATATATCTACTTGATGCGAAATGCTTTAATGTCAAGGCAACGGTAGCGACATTACCTTGTCAGTTGCTTAGCGTCTGTTTAAGGCCGGGAAGCTTTTCGTCTAACACTTTATATAGTACAGGAAAAAAAAACTTTTCCTGTTAGTCCTGACACACGTTGTGGTGTGGAAACAGGGTGGTCACCTATAACGAGCCCGTAGCGGATTAATTGCGTGGCTACAGAGTTACTTATTGAATGACTGGCACCGCCATGTGCTTTCACAGCTGAAAGACTCTTGCAGCACTGTTTCGAGTTTCCAATGTGGTATTCACTTCCGTGTTGACAGCCATGAAAGAGATGTCGATATGTATATGGTGTTTTAGTGGGAAGAAAATTGTTCAGTAATTGAATCTACTGGCTACAAAAGGCTTCTGTTTTTGCGTTGGGAACGCTGACAAGAAGTGGGCTGCACAGGTTGATGAAAGGCGCTGTGCCATTGCATGCAACTGTGAAAAACGTGTAGTGTAATATTCTCCAACAAGGCTTTGTGATAGACTAGGTGTTGTTTGTGAAGAAATGTGAACACTGTTGTACAATGGTATTCTAATAAACTGCCATTTGTTTTCTGCTTTGAGCGAGAGTGAAACTGTATTGATCTAAAACTTCGTTCGATTGGCTGAGAGCCCTCCTTAGTCCTGGGCTCTTTTGATATCTGCAGATCGTGTAACCTGGTTTAAAAACTTGTTTTTGGACGTCAGAGCTGGCTATCTGAAGTTCCTTGTTGTTGTTTTTGGGTAGACCGGTTAGTTTTACGACTATTTTTTAATTTTTGTTTGTTCGATTGGTGGTTATATTTATCACATTAAAGAAAGTTATGAGGACCTCAATAAACGATGCTGTGTTGGCTCCTTACAGTTACAGATTGGAAATAATTACGCAGTGAAAAAACGAGCAGGAACACAAAGCAAAAAGGAAAAACATTCTTTGCCATTGCTGATGCATTACCAATAGCTACATATGCCACCTTGGATTGACGACAAACCCTTACTGAGACAACTGTGGTGCATTAGAAACAATTGAGCATACTTTGTTATATTGCCAGGTATACAGAGACGAAAGAACTAGTCTCAAAGTTAGAACATGCTCAACTTCGCAAGCAACGCTCGATCACGGGAACATAATTGGACTTACGTCTTCTCCCTGTCAGCAATGTGAAATTTTATTGTTTCTGTTCCGGTTCCTCGAGGATATTAACTTGAATGATAGACTGTGAAGTGACTTACATCAGAACCATTACGTCCTCACTTGCACATACCACGATCGTACATTAAGTTTTTTTTATTATATTTATTTTCCTGCTTACTGCTCCTAGTGCATTTATGTCCTCAATCCCGTTTTCCTATACAGAGTAGCATGTGGGTGCCTTTATATAGGCCGGCAGAATGCTCTGTTCTTCAATAAAGAACTTTCACTCCCTCTCTTTTTAATCACAGCATTTCTTGCAAGCCCACAAAGTTCATGCTCTATTCACTTTAATGTCAGAATATGGTTCCTACACTGTTCTAAATGTACGTGAAGTTGCTCGAAAAACACTCTTCGACTGCATTACGATGATGATAATGACACCAATGATATGAATGTTTCCTTTGCAAGTGCGCTAGTAGCCATACGCCACCGATCAATTGTTCTTAGGGGCACCCGAAGGTCGCGGGATCGAATCTTAGCCGCGGAAGCCGCATTTCGATGGAGCCGAAATGATAGAAGATCCTGCGCTTAGGTTTTGGAGCGCGTGCGAACTCGCTCCAAAGTCGAAGTCAAAATATCCGGAGCCTTCCACTACGGCGTCTCTGGTAATCATGTTCTGGTTCTGGACATAAAATGCCAAGAATTATTTCCAATTAAGGCAAACGCGTGCGCACCAACGGGGCAAGCTGGACCCCTCTCCCCCCCCCTCCCTCTTTAATTATTTAACGGGGAGCGCCAATTTTGCCCCACACATTTACTCAGTCGGACCGTTCACGCCAGTTTGTAATGCAGAGGGTTATGGGTGCACATCTTTTTACACTAATTGCGACTAAGGACCATGACGTTCCATTCAAAGATCTCTTCACTTCCCGCCGTTACCCCTGAAAGTTGGGGACGAATGACAGGCCTTTGTGAGATGCACGTCGTCGCTTGATTTTCACTTTTACTTCCATTGCGGAGCTCGCTTTCTTTTTTGTTTTTGTTTTTCGGACTCGACCTAAGGGGGCGGGAAGGGGAAGCGCTGAGGTGAAACTTGGCCCCGACTAATGGAGGACCCCGCGCACGCCTATGATTTAGGGGATCTGAAACATCGTAAAGGATTGAAAAAAAAAAAACACGCTGTGTAGGTGTAATTTGCAGCTTGCTTTGCAGCCGGACGCGACGCATGGACCTCGCAAATGGGAACGTGAAGAAGAACAAGAACTTTATTGGCCCAAAAGAATTCGATGCCCCTAAAACAGGGCAACGCTGTGTGGTCGGGCTCCTGTCTAAGATGTGGCGGGCCCTATCCAAGGCCCCACTTGCCCTCAGCATCATATCCGACCTCCGGGCCAGCCTGAGCTGGTCCCCGAGGGCAGGGCTGGACAGCGATGCCTCCCACGTGGATCACGTGTTGTTCTTTTCATGCTCTTTTGGTTTGAGCCGTACATTCCCAAGTGGTGTGGTGTAGCGTGGGTGGGCTCCCACACCATGGGCATATGTATTTGTATGCTGTGAGGAAGTATATGTATAATCTACGGATATTTGTATATGTGTCCGTTTGGAGCCTACGTAACGTTGCATAGACCACGGCTGAAAGTTTCTTGTGCGGTGCTGGGTAGAGTGTCATCAGTTACCTGTAATATTGGAGGATCGCTTTGTAAGTGGGATCGATGGGTGTGAGGTCTTCCGCGCTGTTGCCATCGGCAGCTCGGTAATTAGTATAACCTCGAGTCGCCGGATCTGCATAGAGGTTATCAGTAACACCCTGGTGTCCCGGGGCCCGAGTTATTCTTTGGGTGTAACTAGCATTCGGATCACTGCTGATTTCGGTAAGTATCCCGTGTGCCTTCACGCTGATTCTTCCGGGTCTGATAGTTCCTGCATGTGGCCTGAGAGTGGTTGGTTTAGCTTTTTTTAAGCATCCTTTTCTCAAACTCAGGCCCCCTCATCATCCATTCGCAAGCTCCAATACACGCTTTATAGCAATAAAATATAAAAAGTATGCTTAGTTAGACAATTCAAATAAATTAATCGATCATGCAGATCAATTTTTAGTGCATGTAATACTGTCCCTTCAAGATGTCGCGCTGAAGGACGGTAGTCATGCTACCCACCGCAACGTAAAAAGTGTTTGTATAATAAGAATACCCAGCACAGACGATACGGCCACCCTCCTCGTGGTCTAGTGGTTATAGTGCTCGATTGCTGACCCGAACGTCACGGTATCGAATACCGGCCGCGCCGGCCGCATTTTCGATGGAGGCGAAGATGCTTGAGGCCCGTGTACTTAGAATTAGGGCGCACGTTAAACAGGCCGCCCAGCTGGTCGACATTTTCGTAGTCCTCCACTACGGCGCCTCTCATCGTGTTTTTGGTACGCTATATCCCAGCAATTACATTATTGGACGATACGGCCGGTGCAAGTGATGCCATCAGTACAAAATCAGGACATCATGTGTAAGGGCGTTGGCGTAGAGTTCAGCACACGTGTGTGAATTGTAAGCACGTAATGGGCAGATCGGAACGAAAAGATTCAATTCAGCCCGAAGTATTACGCGCACTTTCGTTTCCATGGTATTCAGTTCGTGCCGCATAGGCGTAACGTTGGCTCATACACTTACATCTGAGCCAACGTCACTTTTAGTGGCCAGATCCGCAGCGACGCGACGTGGTTATCTCGGGCCCTTGCGTATACCAGTTGCTACATTTGGCCTTTTGATGTCGCGTATAGATCGGCTAGCACAGGCATATGAGCTGCGCTGATAACTCAGGCACGCGCACACGGACGCACGCGCGCGCACGTGGTTAATCATATACGTGGCTAGCCAGGACTCACAAAGAAGAGTCAAAGGACTCTGGTTTTATTACAGTGTTGCACTTTGGCGCTGCTGGGATTTAGATGCTGGGAATATATTTCAGATAAGAAAGAAATAAAGAAAGAAAGAAAGAAAGAAAGAAAGAAAGAAAGAATGAAAAGAAAGAAAGAAAGAATGAATGAAACTGATAATACGGGCTTCGTGTTCGCCCCTTTGGTGTTGTCCCACAAAGTTTGCAAACTGATAAGCCCTGTTCGAGCGGTATGCATTCATAGAACGTCCGAAGGTGCGTGAGCTATCGCATGTGAGGAGCTGCGGAACTAGGCACTCAACGGTGAGTACCTGGTTCCGCAGGCACTCATCTAATAAATGCTTAATAGATATTAATAACAAATTTCTTAAGCTACTGTTATGTATACTTGATTGGTAGGGTGCACTTTGTTTTGTATTTGTTATTATTTCGTTTTCATTGGATGTAGTGACTTCATAACATTGTACAACCGATACATTGTATCGAGCATTGTATAATACTGTATAACCATTGAACAACTTTTGTGTAAATTTTATGCTGCAACGCGTGCCTGAACTACGTGATGGAAGCTCGGCCCTTGTCAGTGCACTGAAACACCTTCAGCCCAGTTTTCCTCACTCCGCAGTGTTCGGTGTACGCCGGAATAAAGCTTTTTTTTCTGTCGTTGTTATTAAAGATTCTGCTCACTGTGTTCGCCTTACTTTCCTGCTAGAAAGAAACTTGACTCCGTGTTTCTAACTCTTGTTTTCTTCGCGAGTGGACGGAAAAAAAATGGTAGGTGAGCCTTCTAATCCTTGACTTTGGTGTCAGGTATTGGCACCCGCACGTAGGCTTTAATGTGACCTGGTGTATTCCTTGTATTAACATTGCATTTCGTCGCACTGCCGAAGCGGATCTCAGAGTCCACGCAGAAAAAAGAAAAAAAAGCTCGTGGCTGCTCCACCAGGTACCGCAACGATCCGACCTGTTCACAAGCAACGCAAGAGAAGCGTCCGCTCTTTCGTGGAACTCAAGCAATTATTTTTATTAATTATCCTGACACCTTAATTTGCTCTTATCTTAAGCGAACTTATGCTCCGATATCGTATCTATCCAACATAACTCTCATCTTCAACACCAACCATCGATTTCATACCACTTATTTTTTACGATACTTATTCAGAATCTCAGGAAAACCGGAAGTACGAGCTCGACCGGAAGCGGCTGGAGAAGCAACAAAAGTGCCACACGTTACTCGCACAACTAAAAGCTATCGTTTCGTACGTTGTGGCAAACTGTGAACATTCTTTTTTGTCTGTTCGTACTGGGAGCACACCATTCATTATCGATGAGAGAGAGAGAGAGAGAATTGTAATGAATTATCGATGATTCGCTGTAGTGCTATGTCTTGCCATCTTGTTCTGTCTTTCGCAACAACCCCTACATCCTAAAGACTGGAAATGCGCTGTGCTTGTCTCGGCGACAAGCTGCTGCTTACAAAATTGCCTCTCTATGCGTCGTATATGTGCGTTATCACATCGAAGTAGCTGCTGTACAACAACAACAACAACGATGACGACGACGAAAACAACAAGAACAACAACAACAACAACAACAACAACAAAATAGTCGGCGTATAAAGATTGTAAGCCACTAGAATTGGCGCAAAACTAATGTCCTCTCGTGCTTTTTGGCATAATGTAAGCACGTGACCTAGCGCCTTTAGCCGTATACAACAGGCTCTCAGCTCTAATTAGCGTTCGCTACTGTCGGCTACCATATTTATTTGCATGCTGCCAGAACTTATTAGCACTGGTTAACGTTAAGTAGTGTTACCTACCACGGTGGTCTGGTGGTTGTGGTGCTCTAGTGCTGACCCAAAGGTCGTAGGATCGAATCCCGGTCGCGGCGGCAGCATTTTCGATGAAGGCGAAAGGCTAGAGGCCAGTGCACTTAGATTTAGGTGCTCGTTAAAGAACCCCAGGTGGTCGAAATTTCCGGAGCCCTGCACTACGGCGTCCCTCTTGATCACATCGTAATTTTGGGACTTAGAAACTCAGCAATTATTACTATTATTCTTATTAGCGTTAAGTAGGGTTGGCTAATGTTCGCTAACTAGACACATTTTCCTGTCCTGTTTTCGGCTTTCTGAGACCCACGTACTGGGTCTGTTTACCTCCACAATCGCGCACGAAACCGAGGAGACCGTCATTGTTCTCTGCAATGCCCGCGAAATACACGCCGCATACGAGTGCGAGTTATTAAACCAAACTAACTGAAGCTAGAACGATTTTTAACAACGCCCTTAACAATTACGCGCCAGTGCATGCAGATCAAATGCAAATAGCTTCCGGGGACGACGCGCGCCTCACTCTCCTGGTCATGATTAATTAACTAATTGCTCTCCGCTTGCACGTCCTATGCTTTCCCAAAGAATTCTCAATCACACTAAAGAAGGGTTCCTGGGCACTCTCCGTACCGAACGCCTCCACTTACAGCGTGTTTTCGAACAAAGCCAGCGAATGAGCAGGGTTGGGGAAGAGGTGTAGGGGAGCCTGCATTCGGAATGCGTTTGCGAGTCGAATCTCTCGTTCAAAACGACTCGGCTAATTATTAGTGCACTCAGCGAAGGTGGGTCTCACGGTTTGCGCGTGGGAAAGGAAGAGTGAGGTATGGTGGCAGTGGACGCACGCAGTGCCAGGTGGCAGGGTTGCTTGCGGTACCAATTACGATTTACGAACGCAGCCCTCCTTGCCCATACTTTTTTTTGCTTTCCTCCTTCCATTTGTATAGGTATTTTCGCTCCTCGTCTCACTGTGCGAAGAGACGGGCTTGAGACTGAATCGCATTTCGGAAGAATATGTACTTAACACACACGTCAATAGAAACTTAACGAAATGTTCAGACGTTTCTTTTGAGGGCTTCAGTCTACCCAATGAGATATAGAGCCGATAAAATTAAACACACATTGATGCTTGACTACTTAATAAAATATGAAATTCCATTCTATTCGAGAGTTGTTCTAGCGAATAAAATAGATGTCAATAAAGAATTAGGAGCCCTTTCCTTATCGGGAAAAGGGAGGGGGGGGCAAGAGAAGCTTCGCGTATGCGTGCATGACCTACAACTTTTTTCTTTTTTTCTTTCTTTCTTTCTTTCTTTCTTTCTTTCTTTCTTTCGCATAGTGCAATGCTCCCTCCTAACCTTTTCCTTCCTCCAGTGCCCGGAATCTGACCTTCATCCACGTGCTTAGCAGCGCAACACTTAAGTTGCTACAGGCAACAACGACGGCCACGCGTTAATATCTGGGCATTAATGAAAGATAGCCACGTGAAATGAAAAGTCACTTGGATAAAACATCAGATTGCCATATCAGAAAGCGTTGATCGCCGACAAGCCAACGATCGAAAATTTATGAATTACCTCAAAAAGGCGCATGCAAATACGCGTAGGACCGGCGCTCCTTTGAGGGCCGCACTGCTGTACGCTCGCCGGTGCTGCGTTTTACAGCGAAAGCTGTTATGAGATCATTTCACCGGCCGTTTTTGGCGCCTTAGTTGTCCGCCGCCGGTGTCCTTAACCAGTATCGCTCGAAATAAGAAAAAAGAAACGAAATAAGAAAAAACTTCCAGGATGGAACGAGGTTCGAACCTGGGCCCTCTGCGTGGGAGCCCAGTATTCAACCTCTGAGCCATGCCGGTGCTTGAAACTGCTTTGCAAAAAGGTCCTATACAGGCTTCATGTCGGGAAGGAACCACATTAGCATATGCAATATAGCGTGGTAGAAGAGTAAAATAAGCATCAAGCGTCGCACAACGCGAATTCTGTAACCAGGCGTCACACAATGCGAATTGCGCAACGAGTAGGTTGTTGAATGCTTCCAACCCATTACAAAGGGCTCTGCCATAATTCTTCGTCGTCATCAGGCACAGCATCAACAAAGTGCGCGTAATGCCTTACATGCGTTTAGCAGGTACCACGGCTCTCCGTAGAATGACGAAAAATGGCACAGTGCCTGCTGCCCTACTTCTCAAAAATTACAATGATTTATAGCGTAGTGGGTTCCTCGCAAGTGCACTTGTATTGGTTGCCAAGGAAGCCCATAAGCGCATGATCCATTTCCTCGGGGTCTCAGTAAAATTACAATGATTTAGAGCGTAGTGGGTTCCTCGCAAGTGCACTTATATTGGTTGCCAAGGAAGCCCATAAGCGCATGATCCATTTGCTCGGGGTCTCAGTAAAATTACAATGATTTATAGCGTAGTGGGTTCCTCGCAAGTGCACTTGTATTGGTTGCCAAGGAAGCCCATAAGCGCATGATCCATTTCCTCGGGGTCTCAGTAAGGTTCTTCGCCCCCCCCCCCCCCCGTCTCTCTCCCACGTCAACGTATGTTATACAGCATGATGGGAGAGGAAAATAGCGACCGGGAGTCACCCAATGCAAATCACATAACTGGTGGGCCGTTTAATGCTTCCAACCCATTACAAAGGGCTGAGCCATAATTCTTCATCGTCATCAGTCGTCGCGTCAACAAAGTGCACATAATGCCTTACAGACGTGTAGCTGGTGCCTCGCTTCTCCGTAGAATGACGAATAATGGCTTAGTAGATGCTTCCCAACTTCACAAAAATTGTGATTTATGGCGTAGTGGGTACCTTTCTAGTGTACTTGTATTGTAGCCCCAAGAGAGCTTACAACGGGCTCTAGAAACGCCGCTCTTCCATTCCAGCTTTCGCTGTGACTGTGCTGCGGTTTCAGCGCAGGCCTGGCGTCTTTTTCGCGTATGAACGGTGACACCGAAATTCATGAGTTGAAACAAGTTTCACTTGAAAACAAAGCCTTCAAACGACAGATCTCGTTCGCGTGTATTACACTTCAGAGTAAAGGTCTACTCACCAGCAGTTGCGTAATCGAGCAGCGAAAAGGAAAAGCAGTCGACAAAATGCCGTAGAGTGAACGCTGATCTTGTCGTCAGTCTTCGAAATTTTGCGGGCATTCGCTACATTACAAGTTTCATGATGTTGCACGTACGTACAAGCGGAAGCATTCAAGAGCTGAATAGCCAAGCAGAACGTTTTCTTGGGCTAGTTGGTTCATGACATCTGAAGGAAAAATTGTAGCGCAAAGCAACACACGGACAGACAAATAGCTCCAGTCCCGTGCTCTTTGGCTGTCCGTGTGTTGCTTTGCGCTACAATTTTTCCTTCTGAATAGCCAAACGCGACCTAGACGCTAGCCAGACGCGCTTCCGAGGTAGAGTGCACTAGAACTTGTTTCTAGCGCACACAATTGGAAGTGTATGGGCTACCCGTGAACAATCACAATCCGAATCCGACACCTCCTAGCCTTCACACGCCTACAACAGCATCTAGAGCGAGCGTTGCCTTCAGATATAATTGTAAGGCACCTACAAAGTTGAACCATCAAAATGATCTCTTCGTCTGCAAACTTTACTTTAAGGTATATAATTTACTTCACGTAGGCAAGCGAGTTACCGTGAGATTGAGAACTGTACTGTAACGTACAGTTTGCGATGAAATGGGACTGAAAAATTGTTACAGTTTTTCTTAGGTACAAGAGGCAGGCTCGCCTGTTGGTAAGTACAAGGTTTACGCATTTACAGAATCGTTGAAATCCCGCATATTCTTACACTGCAGACTCGCCCAAGAAGTGGCAAACAGTCTCCCTAATGCTTAAGCGCCGCGAACAGGTTAAGTGCACGTCCAGTTTCATCTCAGTCGTCGCACAAAGAAAATTATCACGCAGAGTTCTAGCCATTTAGGCCGTATAATACAGACCTCACCGGAAAGAACTCACGACCGATGGTTTGCATGGTAAATGTCAATTTTCGCTCCATAAAGTGGCGCAACTTCTTATTTTTGATCAGTGTACGTGTAGGTCACAACGATACTCTGCACTTAAACAGTTCCTTCGAGGCAATTTTATGAGACTTCGTAAGGACTTCACAGCTTGCTCGTAGGCACAGCGTCCCGTAAACTTTCATGGCAGACTGCGTACTTGCGTAACACAGTGTGAAGGTTAGCCACAGTGCATATTATGCGAACGTGCCACGAATTCTTTCAGAAGCGCACTTAACATGTCGCCAACGATGTCACCGAGAAGCTTTTAATGTGGCTTCGAGGCATTTGCGTATATACCATAAAAAACCTGTTAGTGTAGGTATGTGAAGTATTTATCCAAATCACTACGTATGCAAATCCTGTATACCTCTGCATGAAACAATGCCGATGTTAACGATGACGATGAGCTTTGATCCAGCTACCTTGGCTGTGCGAGGAAACAGTTTCGCATTATGCGACCTAAGCCTATGAAGGATAATGCGTATGTGCGTGAGTGTGTGCGTGCGTATGTATGTAAGGAGGGCGTAATTGATTTGCTGAATCCCTCATACACCGAGAACGCGCGGACGATTCAATTAGTTTTTGGTTTTTTACCTGGAAGAAATTACTCCTTTTAATTTTTTTTTTACTTTTCTCGTGCACTTTTGAGTACCGATTTCGTCATTTTTGCATAACCGTCTGACACGCAGCCTATGTTCCAAAGCTTTCACATCTAAACAAGAACAAAATTGCATTCACTTACCACTTCTGCTGCCTGTTCTCTCCTTAGGCTCAGGCTTTTGGCTACTGTTGCCAGCATGGTCTCCGGTACACACGGAAATCGACCACAGAGTCCAGCTACCTGCACAGGGTTCAATCACTTGTATTCATCTGATTTCTTCTTTCCTTTATTTGTCCTTTCGAATTGAGACACAGTATTCTATGCACGCCATGATTTGAACAGCGCTAATCGCGTTATTCGGAACCAATTATTAAGGACTCTTACAGGCGGAGTCATTAACGAACAGTAAATTGTAGCACTGGTAGATATATATTCGCTATACTATAATATACACGTGTACTAGCATGCCTCTACCTAATTCCATGAATCGCTTCGTACATACCGACGGTTACCCTAATCGAAAGTTCACCAAAGTTCTGTTTCTTTTCCTGGTTCTGCATTTCCTGGTATTCTGTATTTCCTCTGTTTTGTGGTTTCTGGTTCCGTATACTATAATATACACGTGTACTAGTAAGTCTCCACCTAATTCCATCAATCACTTCGTATATACCGACGGTTCCCCTAATCGAAAGTTCACCAAAGTTCTTTTTCTTTTTCTGGTTGCACGAACTTCTTGAAAAGTGTGCATTTAATATAACAAAAACGGAACGGTACAATGGCATAGCAACAGGGGGGTTCATACCTCCCCATCGAAATTTTTCAAGGTCGCATGTGTACATATACAAACACATGCAAGACCCTACGTAAAGGATGGTTTAACCAAACCCCCTGCCACCCCCCTCCCACCCTTAGTCTGGAAAACAAAATTAGGCAGATCCCACGCATTGAGGGAATCGGTATCATGCGAAGCAGTCAGCGAGTAGTTCTATGCTGCATTTTTTGGCTTTAGCCACGACGTCTTTTTGTAAGCGTAGTAGTTGTGTGCACATCGTGGGCTTACCAGGCACGTCGACAACGCTGGCGTTTAAAGGGTAACTTATGGTCTGACGTTACGTCAGCACTCACGTTAGAGCACATATACGTCGGTATTATCGAAACGAACTACACTTTATGGCGCGATAATCTGAAGAACATACGTGAGTTTCGTTAGCGTATTCATCCGTGGTCGAGAGACGCTTGAAGTAGCTTGTTGAATCATAGGGATACAAATGTAATGTTTATTAGACTGCTATAAAAGCGCAGCCAACACTGGAACCACAGACGTTAACCAGACATGACGACTGTATCGTAGGCGTACATATATAGCGTTTATTGCTTCGTTATAAAATTAGATAGCCAACACCACAACCACAGTTGACGTTTAACCGACATTACGCCTGCATAGGCTGTTTTTCCAAACCAGTATATAGAGCTGGCGTGGCTCTGTGGTAGGACACCTGACTGCCACGTAGAATGCTTGGGTTCGATTCGCGCTGGGGTCCTAGCTTTTATTCTTTCCATTCGTCAGGTCAACGCTGCCGATGTCGGTTTTTCTTAATGCTCCGGCATTTAAATTACCAATGTGTGTCCTCGCCGTTCCTGGGTTGATATAAACTGGCAATCACCTGTGGCGCATAGCCGTACACTGCGGCCCCTGGTAAACGGGTATGTGCCACACGTGTCTGGAGGAAAAGGTTTGACGACGTACTCGACAGGATTTTCCCATTATTCATGTGATGACCCGGAAGTCATATTCGTCAAATCCTCTTACCTTCCCATGCCAATTTTGGTCTACACCAAATTAAGGAGGCGATCATGAGAGCACCCAGACGTAGGCGGCTAGATAGATAGATAGATAGATAGATAGATAGATAGATAGATAGATAGATAGATAGATAGATAGATAGATAGATAGATAGAAACGCACCAAGTGCCAAAGGTTCCCTAAGAAATGCTTCGCATTTAATACCGCGCTCCATTTTGTATTTACAGAGGCTGTTTTGGGGCCCTTTAAAAAACACAGCGTGCAAATTAGGGCACAAGAGAGTAGTCAAGAAACCACAAACGCCGCTAACAACCGAAAAATCGTACAGCGGCGGAAAAGAAGGTACACACAAATAGTTGTCTGCGCATTCCCAGGCAACGGGCTATACTTATCAGTCAGGTGCGCGCGGTGGTCTACGTGAGAGATAACTGCTCCCTCTTCTCTCTTGTGTCCTTGTTTGCAAGGCGTGTCCTTTTAAAATGAATACCCACCAACTAGCTCAGCTATCTGTTATTCTAAGTTTTTCATTGCCTTCCATGTTTATTTATCGATTTACTCGAGTAAGAATGAAAGGAAAAGAAAGTTTACTAACGCATCGATATGTATTACTTATCTATTTTATTTATCTATGCGCAGTGTACTAGGTCGAAGACTCCACGAATATGCTATCCAGCGAGTTGGGTTGTCGAAACTTTAAGGCTGGAGTACGCCGCAGCATTGCGGTCACGCAATACTCGGAGAGAAAGATGCGACATCTTTCGGGTAGCCATTCTCGATGTGTCCATCTAAAGATGTCCATCCATATCCGCAAAGCGCATTCAGTTACTCCAAAAAGCGGTGAGCCCTGATATCACCTCGCTCTTAACCACGTCGACGCACCGAATACG
Source organism: Rhipicephalus sanguineus (assembly GCF_013339695.2). Lineage (NCBI taxonomy): Eukaryota > Metazoa > Arthropoda > Arachnida > Ixodida > Ixodidae > Rhipicephalus > Rhipicephalus sanguineus. The sequence goes on along the minus strand of NC_051185.1, from coordinate 29,236,914 downwards.
CCAGCTCATCCCCAGTGTAAGAAAAAAATAGACGAAATGTACAGAAACAAGAACTTGTAAAGTCTGAGCTTGCACATGAATGTGTCCCAGATGTTTGAGAAAGTTGCAGGGAATGCGTACCGACCTTCACAGGTACGTTAACTGGGCGGACGCATTAAACCTAATTCGATAGCTAAAGCGATCAGAGTTTATGCTCGGCCTCCGAGACGTGCGCCCAAAAGTTGATCTCGGGGTGTGCGTTGGTTGCGTTAAAGAGTATTCCGTCCCTCTCATTCATGTCGAGAGTTGTGAAAGCTTCGTGAAGTCAAAATGACGTTGCAGAAGAAGAACCGGAAACAGAAGGCGCGCTGCTCGCCGAGCTCCTGCCAATAAGCGGCGGCTGAAATGAACAGTCAATTACGTGGAAACGTCTAGAACCACCTGTGAAGAGCAGTATTTTGTGTTAAGATTCTCCGTTCATGTTAAAAGAAAAGACAAACGACGGCGCGCCGCAATTATTGGGCGGCGGCGGCAGCGGCGTGGTCCCCCTCGGGACTTCGGCGGCGGCCTGAGCGGCGTGAGCACAAACAGGCGGCGGCGCACAGGTCTAATTCTGACTCGCTGCAAATCGCCGCGTTCGCTCTGCCTTTGGCCTGGATGGATGCTATATAAGCGTTCGTTTCATCCAAGGGGCAGTGACAAGTATGCCACCATGCTCGACAAAGAAAAAAACAACTTTTTTTTTTATGCTGACCTACTGCCTTTTCTACTTCGAATAAATCGATCATACCATAGACAAAAAAATATTCCCAGCCCAGTTCTCTGCCCCTTACCGCAGAATGACCTTATTTTTCCCACAATATATTTTTGTCCTCTCTCTCTACTTTTCTGCCACCGATACTCTAACCGAATAATAGTTATTTCTATCGCGGACGCGTTCAGCTTTCGGTTGTCCCTAAAAAGCAAGGCATCGTGTCGGCTCGTGCCGAAACGTACACCTAGGTGGATATCCTCTCCACATTCAATCAGAACATGCTCCGTCGTTTACTTGGCTTCCCCAGAGCATGGGAATTTTTGCTCTCGGGGAGTGAGGCGCCCTCTAGTGCATCCCATGCCAACGTACGATTTTCGAACAGCCACGTGCAGGCTCTCGAAGATAAAGTATTTCACGTTTCCTGGCAATTTTTATGGTATGCAGCTGACTACGGGAAAGCGGTGAGCTATTCCTCACGGAGTACAAATCAGCCGAGCACAAATCTCAGGAATGTCCATGGAGCCAAATCAACAACCGCAAATCTAGATTGCGTGATCCTGAAAAGTCTCCGTGCTCGATCTGGTTAAACTGCGGAATTGGGATGTCTATTCAAATAGCTTTGCTTTTAACCCGCACAATGAAAAGTGCAGGAAAAAATTAAATGGCCATTCCATTTAATCCTTTAAGCAAACGATTACAATGTAAAGAAAATGCTTGAAATAGTGCCGTTTGAATGTATACTAAGAATTCCTCACCAAGTAAAGTGAAGGTTCAAAAAGAAGCGATAGATAGCCGTAGCAATGAATGAATGAATGAATGAATGAATGAATGAATGAATGAATGAATGAATGAATGAAAAATTCCCGCATAGTCTCTTGTTTCTGAGTGTCCTAAGTGATGTGTACGAGTACAGTTGTGTTGTAGGTTGTAGCTTTCCATAGAACGCTGTTTTCAGGCGGCACCAGGGTCGCCATTGGGCAGATTTGAAAAGGAGCTAGAACTTAAGCTAAATGTAGCCAAAACTAGCCAAAACTGTTTAGTCTGAGTGCTAAATTTCCAGGAAAGAGAATGAACAGAAGCGACAATAATTACGAACAAAGCTTCCGTAATTGTAGATGCAATAACATAACTTCAGTTATGCAAAACTCACAAAATAAAGAGCGCATTTTCTCCGTTCTTGCTTGGTCTTCATGGGACAGGTAAGCTGGAAATAATTGCATCAATTATAAGTTCAAAGCACCTGCACATAGCTTGTATCCACGCTCCAGCCCACTGGCGGTGGGAGGACACGCGCACATCGACCAACGCGCAGATAAGCTCGGAAAAAATGGGTATCCTTTGTTCTTGCTTGCTGTTGTATCTGGAAATAAGAAAAATGACTAGTAACTGCGCAAGGACAGAAGTTAAGAGTAGCCAGAAAGTAGCCATGTAGCCGAACTGAAATTTTATCACCAGACACGGACATAACGTAGCCAACTAGGCACAATGTTGCCACTACGGCAATCCTGGGAGGCATCGGCACGACACCTTTGACCTTCGTAGATTTTGTCAGCGTCTAGAACGGCCCACAGCAACCGCATCCCGGGACCACCGAAACGCGAGTTTGGCATTACGTTTACGCAACAGACAGACACACAACGAACTTTATTTGATCCTGAGGAGTTACTGACAGGAGCCCCCAATGGGAGGCCGTTGTAACCGCTGGCCGCGCCCACGTAGAGGACAGAACGCCGTGACGCTCTGCTCTTTCCTGGGCCCTCTGGATAGCTTGGGCTTGCTTTCAGAATGCCGCGCCTTTGATCGCCTCCTCCCATTCGGCTTCGCTGGAGAGAAGTTTTTAGGCAACGCGGGACACCGCCAGAGCATGTGAGCCAAGTATAAAATTTTCCCGATCTGTACAATCCCCTACTTCGGCTTTACATCTTCGTCCTAGAGAGCGGCTTTTAAATGCGCAAGCGTTTCCGTGACGACTCAACGAGAAAACTGTTCGTTAGCCGATCGCTCTCTCATGTAGTACGATCATCAATATGAAGACGTGAATGTAGAAACCAATACAAAAAAGTCACAGTTTCACCGGAATGGCAAAACAATGAATGCGATAGCAACACATTGTAGTTTTATACGAAGCGAGGCTGGCAGCTAACTGTTCTGTATCCGATCTCGCGTAACTACAATACGCTGGTGTTAGAGAATACGGCCGCTCCAGGGAGAGATGCTCTGTCCGCATTGTCACTTCGCGTTGAGAGCACAGCATGTAGAAGGGTATATGAGCCGCCCGCTCTAATGGCTTTCAAAATAGCGTACGCGCCAGCGATCGCGACCGCGCCCTTAGATTCAAAGTTGCTGCTCGCGCGACACTTCCCCCCTCGTGTCTGTTCTTGCTCGTTAAAGACGGGCGGGGCGTTTCCTGTCTGCTTCGACGGCAGGCCTCCCGAGCTGGGCGATGTTTATCGCATGCACCCTCCGAGCGACGGAAATGGGCCGGCTCGCATGATCTCTGCTTCGACCGCGTTCGTCGCCCCCGCTCACGCGCTTTTTACCCGCGGTAGAACATACGATGCGCGGGGGGATCTTATCAATTTGGACTTCATACAGGACATGACGGCAAAAACCAGTCGCGACTGTCCATATAATTGCCATCGCAATAAAAAAAGCCGGAGGCCACTATAATCTTTGACTTAGATGTCTAGTGGTGACACACACACACATCGACGTTTGTGCCCTGGTGTATAGCTCGGGTTAACTTTGCGTTTAACGTGCCCCCGAAGCGTATCTCAGAGGTCACGCAGAAAGAAGCGCATGGTTGAGATCTGCTCCGCCAGGTGCCGCAACGATCCCAGCTGCTCACAAGAAAAGAGCCTGATCTCTCAATGAACTCATTCATTTGATTTGCATTAATTATCGTGAGAGTTAATACGCCTTTATCCTAGCCTTTCGAGGCTCTTTGTACACAATTGTGTACACCCCTTGTTTTTGCTAGTTGTGCTGACTAGGGGCTAAGAAGGTGCAGGTTGCATTGATCTTTTGATGAATTGAACCTCCTGCGTAATAAATGTGTCTTCATTTACCTTAATTTTGCAGTCTACTGTTAGGTATAGTCACTTTGCTGAAGGAACTACCACGTTTGACGAGTATTTCTACGTGCTGCTTACCACGAGCCACGACAACAGTATAAATTTTCTCAGAACGAATTTGCTCTGTAATTCTATCCTGATATTTTATTCTATTTATGGAAAAACAGAGCATGAATGACTTCGGGATAAAGAGATATTTCATTACAATTTAATTAGGCGTAACTACTGTAGCACACATAAATTAACACATTATGACATTATTTTTGTTAATATATAATATTAAATGCTTCGAAATAGCGTTGTGTCAATTTGACGCATTTACAGACAGTTCTTCATAGGTGGCGTCTGAAAGGGTTAATAAACTTATGCTCTGATATCATACGCATCGGATATAATACGCAACTCTGGCCAGAACAACCAGCTTCGTACCAGTATAATTTCTCGAACGCATTTCCTGAATATTCGGAAAACCGGAAATGAGTGCTCGACCGGAAGTGCTTGGAGGAGAAACGGGAGCGTCACTCGTTGCTCGTGCCACAAATAGGTTTTCTTCAGGTTGCTGGGTTCGAACCCCAACTGCGAACCTCGTTACACGCACTTTATAAGTTTTATTTCACAACGACACTTATTCTTCCACAACACTCGAGCAACACTACTTGTTCGACGATTTTTCATCCCTTCAGGTATCCATCAGTCCCTGAATTTCTGTCTTGTTTGGCCTTACACATTATGTTGTTTCGCGATTGACCATTCGTCAGCTCCAAGTATAATTAGTAATTAGCAAAGTAAATATCATACGTCAAACTAATCCGCCCTCGTATTTCTCATCTTTGTCCAACCTTCGATACAAATAGGTAGATGTCGGGGTGTAATTATTTATTTAGAAGGTAGAACTATATTAACTGCAAATGAGCATAAACTGTGGAGCCTTTTTGAAAGGGCCCGCCATCAATACCGATTAATCGACTAGTCGACGCCACAGTTTTATTCATAAGAAATCATCGAAAGTGCCTAATGGGTATTAGTTACCTGATTAAAAAAAGCTAATTAATAGTATCAGTACGATCGGCTGAGAACAAGAAGAAAAAAATTGGCGAAGCTGGCACTATGCCGCGCTAGGCGTGAACTTGAACAGCGAAACTGGATGATTCTGAAGACTAATCTGGTTGCTTCTAGGTTGTTTCTGGGCCTTAGCAAGGTGATGCAGGTTGTTTCTAGGTTGCTTCTAGGTCGTTGCTAGCCTTGAGCCAGGTAACGGTAGGTTGTTTCTACGTTGATTCTCAGCGGAGATAGGTTCGTGTTAAGCCACAGACAGTCACAGACCAGACACGGACGTCCAAACTGCAGAGACAGAACCTAGCACTGAAACCAAGCATTCGCACTCCTCATAGATCAGCGGGCGCGTCGTCGTTGGCGCAGGCCTTCCATCGCTTCGGGGTCGTCTCGCAGCCGCCGTTGTCTTCCCCGTTCCCTATATAGTATTCTCTCGTCGTAGGTAGTCGGGGTCTCCGCGACTCGCCTCCGTCGCTTCGCAGCCATTTGTTGTGCTAACCGTTGCTTTCTTCATTTCTAGAGGAGCAGTGGTGAGTAGTGCGATTTACCCAATTTCTGTGGCACATACCCGTTTATGATGATGATAGTTTTTTGGTTCGCCGGACAAGGAACGATTTGCTAAACAGTTTTGCTGTTAAAAGACGAAGATGGCTTTCGCCTTTGAGTCGTCTTAGGCGAATGCATATCGAGATGCGTGACCTTTTGTGTCCTATCTCATCCTACAGATCATCACAGCTTATCGTTGTTACAAGTATCGAGCACAGATTAAATTGCAGTTCTAGGAAAAATTTTGATCCCGACCATTTTCATGTGCAGTCGAGCGCAATTTGATGGTTATCGCGCGAGGGTCGACCAAGAACTACAACAGCGCCACGTCCAAAAATACTCCTTCGAGGAGTGGGAGGTATCAGGCAAGCGTCACTCACTCTTTTTGCTGTTGCTTAAGCTGCGATCACTCCCATCTGCGGAAGGCGCATTTTCATTTCAATTTTTTATGGCAACACGATGTATTTTGTTCAACTGAGCAAGTCGTCCAAACGAAGGAGTGCCAAGTACCAGCTTTACCACATCTTTCCCAGCAATTTTGTTATCATCCACGCAGATAAGAGCAGACGAAAAATACACTAGATCGCAACAGATGTAAAGCTTAAAAGAGAGAGAAAGGGTGCAGAGTTCGTCGTAGGATGCGATTGCTGTATCATGGAACAGCGAACGACGGCGAGAAGAATGCGTAATCTTGATTTTCACTGTTCCAAAACGTGACGCTAGGACCCTGGGACGCTATAGGCCGATCGAAACTCGCGCGATAACCTTCATAATTGCGCTCGACAGTACGCCCGGTAACAGTCACTGCACCGCGCAGTGAGTGTTTCCTCCTCCTCCTCGTTCATCTTCTTCACTTAACGCGACGTCCTCAGTCCTTTGATGAGTACAATCGTTAGCCGCTAGAGGGACTCCTAATCCCATTCATCCCCATTTCTAGGCTTCAGTCTCAACCGCTGGAAGCTTCTCATGATCCCATCTCGGACACCTCGAAAGTGCTGATCTTTCGCGCAAGCTCTGCAGTTGGCGTGCCGCCAAATGCGGAAGTGACGCAGTCCGTGGGCTTAGGGCCAGTGAACGGCTCGAACGCGAAACTGCCTTTCGTCAGGTAGGTCCCGTACGCGTCGAGGACTACCGTTAAACCAATCATCCGCAAGTCCTAGCTGGCACCCTCAGTTGGTTCCTGTCTAACGCAAGTTTCACACTTTCTCCAGGATCGGAGGCATTGCGAGCTTGCTGCGCCTAACCTGGCTTTGCATTGCCTCTGAGATCGGCCCACGCTTGTCCAAGCGACGATGTCATGTGCTGACGTCATCAAGCGACATCGCGTTGTGTGACGTCATATGGTGGCGTCATCAAAGGCGAAAACTGTCAGTTCTCGCCTTTGATAAGGCATGAAAAGCTTTTCGTCTAAATATTTCACGCTCGTCTGCGGCGTTTCCTTTTTGTCGTTGCGGTGAAGAGCTTGCGCACAAAGTAGGCTCAAAGCGCACTTTGAAAACATATCTGCAGGTGGACTCAATGCCGTTGCAGCACTCTGTTGGGTTCCGCCGAACCTGGGTACTGGTTGCGACACCCTCACACAAGTGTACGGAGAGCCTTCAGTTATTTAGTCAATGCGAGCAAAGGAATCTACTAACTGCGAGACTGTCGTCGTAGCAGCCAGCCATTTTTCTGAAGTGTGTTGTTCAAGATGAGTGGTTAAGGTAGCCGTGATGCTACCTTAACGGTCAATTTTCGGTCTTGAGCACAGACAGAGGTGCACTTAAGTGCAAGGCTGGTTTTCGTAAGGCTATGGGACAGGTCATTCAGTTAAGTAGAAGGATAAGGCTAGTTCTTGAATGTGGCAGCTATATATACTCGGCGACAACTTTTCTTGGCACCACTGTGGAAGCTACAAAGCCAAAGTACCTGCATGCGCGCGCGCCAAGATATGGTACCTATGTTTAATTTCTAATTCAAAAAGTTACCTAGCTTGAATAAATAAAGATTTCTTCATTATAAAACGAGAACGAGTATGGCAAGCCATTCGTGAAAAAATGTTATTGTAGACTTCAAGTTTGTTTCTGTCTTTATTTTTTGGACAGCACCACGTTTTCCTCACGCCTGCACCACATTTTCCTCACGCCTGCTCTCTCAGAGTCTCAGTAAACATGGCGTCCGCGATGCCGCCTGAACCGTTGGCCTGAACCGTGTGCGGCCGCAAACTCGCCGTTTCGTTCTCCGAAGAAGCTGTTCTCTAAATGTGACAGAAAGTGGATATCAAAACAGACCACGCAAGTTATCTGCAATGTCATCGCTGGAATGAGGCGCCGTCAGCATGACGTGTCTGCAAATGCAGTGTGCGGGCCTGTCGCCGAGCTCACCGGAGTGAGTGAGCGAACAGTTAAGCGTATCAAGGCTGAAGCTCTGCGGGCCCCACTTGCCTCCCCGAAGCGCAAGAAATTGAATTTCTCGGGCCAAACTGAGAAGCGCATCACCGGCAAGACGCGGCTGCTGCGCTATTACACGTTTGCGTTGGCAGCATTGTGGCGCAAAGTGCACAGCTACTTCATGCGCAATGAAATACCTACGGCCGAGAAACTACGCTCTGTAAGGTGTGTGACCAGCGAAGCTTGATAAAATAATCTGCGTCAGTCTCTTTTTAATTAAGTGTGAGCTCTCTTTAAATCTAAACCCAATTAAGCGGCATTATGGTACTTGCATTCTGTATTTATTCGAATACAATGCGAGCTTTTTCTCCAAATTTTTGCTACTAAAGTCGCCCCTCGCGTTACAATCGTGACCGCGTTACAATCGAGCAAACGCCGTATTCAGGTTGCGGTGTGCGCTTGGTGGCGTTCATCATATTCCCATTTGTCTTATTTTGTTGTCTTCGGGCTTCACCCGCAAAGACTGTTTGGAATGCTCCGCGCAGACCGCGATGCGATGTTCCAGAAGCGCCACGATTGTTTTAGATCTTTCTGTTAAGATTGCGCGCGGTACGCGAATAGTCAGAGATTACGTGGCCACCAGCAATAACACTGGAACATTCGATAGAACATGTATAAAGCCGACACGCTTTACGACTTGTCAGAATTATTGACGGACGACGCTCTGACTGACTCGTTTCCCGCGCACAAGTTTGGCCAAACAAAGAGTTTCATCTTCGACACACCCACTGCTGCCTTCGTCAACGTAACGACCCTGTGACAATATACAGTACAGTAGGTAGATGCATCTACGCACACTGATGTTCCCATTCTGCATGTAGACGTGGTGCTAAACGCTCTAGCGATGCGAGCAAGCGAAACCGAAACTGGAACTGAAATCGGCTGCAAGATGCCGAACTACTTGCGTAGTAACACAAATGTGCGGATGCCCCGCCTCCGTAGCCTTCGCTCCAATGCCAAGATAAGTTGTCGCTATGGGAAAGCACGAATACTAAGCACCTCGGGCTGCCGCCAATGGAGCCGAATAAGTAAGCGCGAACCTAGCTTGAGTGATCCTCAAAAGCCTCTTTGCTCCATCTGGTTAAATTGCAGAGTTCGGCAATTTATTCAAATAGCTTTACTTGTAACCTGCTCTAGAACAGCAATTCAAAAACGAACTCTGGTTCCTGTTTTATCCTTTAGGCAAACGACTACAAAATAAAGTAATTGCTTGGAATGAAGACTTTTAAATCAATGCTAAGAATTGCATGCCATGGCATTGAATGAATAAATCACTGCCAAGAATTGCACAGAAATGATAATGAATGAATGAATAAATGAATGAATGAACGAATGATTGAATGCAAGAAAGAATGATTGATTGATTGATTGAATGAATGAATGAATGAATGAATTATAATCGCATAAGCTCCTTTGAGAGTTGCCCACGTGATGCCTACGCGTAGTGTTGTATGTTGTGGCTCTCCCTAGAACGCTGTCTGCAGGCGGCGTCGGTATGCCGCCTTTGATCTTCCTAGCATTCGCCAGCATCTGACACACACAGCAGCCGCATGCCGGGACCACCAAAACGAGAGTTCGATATTAAGCTTTGACAAAGTATAACTTTTTCCCGATGCACACAATCCTCCATTCCGGCTCTACATATTGTCCTATATAGAGGCTTTCAAATGCGTGAGCACTTCTATGCCGACTGAACGTCAAAACCACGGTGTTAGAAGTATAGGTGGACCGACGGCGCCTCCGGAAGCGGCGAACTTTTGTCCGCAGGGCCCTAGATGGCGCTACACTACTGGTGGCTCAAGAGCGGTATCAGGCGTGGTCGCTTCGGAGCCGCGACCGCCCCTCGAAATGAATAAAAAAACTGTGCGTTCGCGCTATAACGAGCGCAAAAATAAATAAATAAATAATAGCTTCGAATAAATCGAAATTTGGACGATACAGCCGCTACCTGTTGAATATGTTGAATTTGCCACCGCGAAGGTTGGCGGTGGCAAATTCAACATATGCTTTCCTCATTCGGACAATTAAAGATATGACAGTGACGTCACGCTGAAATATGACAAAAATTAGTTCTATTTGTAGAAGTATAGTTTAGATAGTTAGAAAAAATACCGCATTAGCCGTAGTATTACAACAGAAAATGCACAGTGTCTTTGCTGTCGCGAACATTCGAAGTAATTTGCGGTCGTTGATCGCGGATAAAAAAATGTGTCACGAATACGACTGTTTAGCTGGTCGTGCATAAAATACTGAATTTTAGCGAATGCCAGCAGCTAAGTTTGAGGCACCGACGAAGGATATGAAAAAGCACCCTGGTTTGGCACTGCGAGAAGGGGAGACATTATGAATGGTGGATATATGTTTCCGATTCTTCTCTGTTGCCAACTGAGGAATATATTTCATTGTTTATGTCTCGCATAGTCACCCGAAGACAGCGTTACTACTTCGTCTTTCAAGGAACACGTCGATCGCGGTGTGCGGAGTCTTTACGAGCGTAGCCTGTCAACCGCGATGGTACACCGATTACGGTACTCGGCTGCTGACCGAAGTTCCCTAGTTCGATCCCAGCCGCGGCGGTCGCATTTTGATGGAGGCGGCGTGCTAGAGACCCGTGTACTCTACGATGTCAGTGCATGTTAAATAACACCACATTGCCGAAATTTGTGGAGCTCTGCTACGGCGTCCCTCATAATCATAACGTGGTTTCAGCACGTAAAACCCCATATATTCTCATTGTTAACAAGCGTAGCTTTCGCACAGAGAGAGAAAGACTGCAAACGCACGTAGGTGTTAAAAAAAAAACGGGCCAACTCACGGCGTGGATGAACTCAAGACGATGAACTCAAAACGAACTCAATACTTCGTCGGCACGGCGTCATTAGCCAGAGCCGCCTTTCGTGATGTGCTCACAAGAACGTGCCCATTGTACACTGCTTCCCACGTCTTCGTTATGTACCTCGGCTTGAAGTGCTTCTCGCACACGTAATCAGTCGACTGCAGCACGCGGTCCTTGCGCGGAATCGCATGGCGCCAAACATTCAGGCGTTCCGCATCTCAGGGTGCAGAAAAATCGACTTTTCAGTGCAGGTCTTGTACACAGAGTTGCACCGCGGCACAAAACACTTTTTGCCCATTTCACGGCTTTCTCACTCGAATAGCATGACCTGCCATCGCACAACAAGAATTAAACGAGGAAGCAATGTGGCCACAACTGCTTCGTCACCGTGGCTTGGTCGGAAGATAGGCCGGCGCGCGCCGCTGTGAGCCTCTTGACTGCTCCTGCCACCTCGCGGCGTGACGGCGCGGAGGAACCGAAGTTCGACGCAGCGAGCGCACGGCGCCGGTGCTGCGTCGTTCCACCTGTACTTCTAACACCGTGGTCAAAACTGTCTGTCCATACGTCCCTCTGTCGCGTAGGACGATCATCGCTATAAAGGATTGAATGCAGTAAACAAACTAAAGCTGGAAAGCTATCCTAAATCTTGACTTTTTTTCATCACTCGTGTCGGCGCCTACGGTCAATTTTCGCGTTTGATGAGGCATAAAAGGCTTTCGCACTGAAAAGGCCGCAGTCAGGCGAGGCGGCAAGGTGCAGGCGTGAGAAAAGGCTCTCGCAAATATGGGACTCTGAGAATGCCGAGTTGAAGAGGCTGCGATGTCCGGTCCCAACACCCGCCGATGTGTACTTGAATTGAATCGAGTGCGGCAGGCGTTCGGAGAATGGACTGTCTCCAAGCTAAGACGTCGGGTACCATGACGGAAAATGCAGAACAAAAAAGCGCAGATACACAACCGGAGAAGCCGATCTATAGCACAGTTGTCTCCGAAACGACGTGGGTGAGCAATCTGTAGAGCGGTGCCGTTTTCGGCTGTATTAACACACACGTCGCTGCTCGTTGCGCCTGAATTCCCATTATTTTGTGCCAGATTTTAAAGGCTTACGTCACTCGCAAGCATCATCGTTTGTGTTGCCACCACCGCTGCCGGTCACTTAAATTTCGCGTTTGATGAGGCATCTAAGGCTTTCGTCCTATAAAAAAACAGACTGGCGGCCTAGTTAGTATATCGCATACATTAGGGCGAAAGCCTGAGATGTCTCATCGAACGGGAAAATTGACCGTCGGCGTTAACACGAACAATTCAAAAAATCATCATCACGGGTTGGCCTCACCCTATGACGTGTTCATGACTTCAAATGTGGCTAAAATTTTGTGACGTCACTATGACGACCCATAACGTGACCTGGCGTGATGAGGTCGTCACATGACCCCGTTGCAGGGTCAAACGTGCGCCAATCACGAAGGAAGTTCAAAACCAGGGGAGTAGCAGAAAACTTGCAATGCCTCCAATCATGGAGGCAGTGCAAAACCACGTTATGCGCAGAAAGCTTTTCTAGGAAGCTGGTAGTGGCGGTGAAAACGTTTATTTGGCCATATAAGACGGACAGGAGGTATGCCGGGACCGGTCGGTAAGGGACATTTCATCACAAAGATTAGGTGAAGGTTCCTAGTTCGGGATTCCAGTGGCGGTGGCCGCCTCCCGCGCGCTCCCGACAAAGGCTTGTTTGGACTGTAACCTGCGGCAGCCGAGCAGGGTCGCCGGCCAGTTCTTCCGGGTTCCCACCAGTTCTCCCGGGGAGGATCAATACGCCGACAGAGAAGAAAACCTCCTGTAGCGCTAATTTTGCCTAATCCAGAACTAAATCTTCGGTTATTGTAGCGCTAATGTAGTTCTTGTGTAGGCCTTGGTGTAGATCTAAACCCTGCGCCTAATGCCGCTCCGCTACCGTGAAAGCTGAGGAAGTGCATAACACGGGCAACCAAGCGATTCCCTTGGCGATTGCGCCCTCTTGCGTGGCGTGCGTCGCAGCCGGATGCTTCTGAAGCTTTTTTCACAATTTTACGAAATTATTGCAAAATGGTTGATCGTTCCTGCAGTTTATATTATATTCCACCTTATTAGCTTACCTTGCACGGGTTTTGAGCATTCTAAGCCTTTTTTACGCCTCTCTTGACCACTGCGGGACCATGCGACACGAGACGGTGGATGAGCGACAAGCCGGGCCCCTCTAAAGTGCTTACGCCGTCGACTCGTCTTAGGCAAATGCGTAAGACTCCGTGCGACTTTTTGAAAGTACCATATATAAATGCACGTTATTCGAAGAGAAAGCAATCATCGACAGTGATTATTGGCTCAGCTGGCGGATGGTTGGTCGTTAACATAGCTCGGCAAAAAATGTGAAGCTCACTCAGACTCACTCATGAAATATATTTTGCCCTCATAGATCACTCGGACTCAAACTCAGCAAAATTTTCATCAATCGGACTCACCAGGACTCAGGCTCACTAAAATTTTTCTCAGCCGGACTCACTGCGACTCAAACTCACCAAAATCTTACTCACTCAGACTCACTCAAAGGCAGACTCATGGCTCTATCTGAGTCTGAGTGAGTCGACTCGTTAGTTCGTTAGCGCATGATTAGCTTTTTCAAACATTTTGCCAGCGCCAATATCTCGCATTAACAGTGCTTTATTTGGCGCGTTTTGATCTTGTACCCTCAAATATGAGTTATCAGTGGTTGCAATCCAGTAAGGACATTTTATTGGAACAGAGGGCTCACACGAGATATTTGTACCAAGAACTACCTATGAAAAAGCTTGCGAGGGGGGGAGAGGTGTCACCCCACTACGTCTGATCAATAAATAATGAGCTGGCGTAGGAACACTAGTGCTTTAAAATATGTGTGAGTCGAGGGCTGTATAAACGTGAGCCGACACAAGGCTAATATTCATGCTGAAGTTGTTTAGATAGAACCATAGGTCGGCAGAAAAAAAAACGCCAGGCCTGCGCGGATAGCGCAGCGCTGTCACAGCGAAAGCTGGAAGAGCGGCATTTCTAGAGCCCATTATAAAGTTTCTAGAGCCCGTTACAAATCATAATTTTTGTGAAGTTGGGAAGCACCCACCACGACACTATTCGTCATTCTGCGGAGAAGCGAGGTACCATCTGTAAGGCATCATGTGCACTTTGTTGATGCGACGGTTGATGACGAGCCCTTTGTAATGGGTTCAAAGCTTTAAAAGACCCACTAGTTAGGCAATTCGCATTGTGTGACGCCCGGTCGTTATTGAACTCTCCCGCCCCTCTTTATAACATACGTTAACGTGAGAAAGAGAGAGATAGAAAGAGCGAATTAACTTTATTGTGACCCTGAGTCATGGCAGCCTTATGGGCTTTCTTGGCAACCAGTAGAAGTGCACTGCGAGGAACCCACTACGCTATAAATCGTCATAATTTTTGTGAAGAAGGGAAGCAGCCACTATGCCATTTTTCGTCATTCTGCGGAGAACGTGGTACCCGCTAAATACCTGTAAAACATTATGTTCAGTTTGTTGATGCTGTGGCTGATGACCATGAAGAATTTTTGGCAGATCCATTTGTAATGGGTTGGAAGCATTCAACAACGCTCTCGTTGCGCAATTCGCGTTGTGTGAAGCCTGGTTACAGAATTCGCGTTGTGTGACTCCTGGTTGTTATTTTACTCTTCTACCACACTACATTACATATGTTAATGTGGTTCCTTCCCGACATCAAGGCTGTAAAGGGTCTTTTTGCGAAGCATTTTCAAGCACCGACATGGCTCTGAGGTAGAATGCTGAGCTCCCACGCAGAGGGCCCAGGTTCGAACCTCGTTCCATCCTGGAATTTTTTTCTTAGTTCGTTTTTTTTTTCTTATTTCGAACGATAGTGGTTACAGACACCGGCGGCGGCGGTGGCGGACAACTACGGCGCCAAAAGCATCCCTTGTTGTGATCTCATAACAGCTTTCGCTGTAAAAAGTGGGGAGCTCACTCAGACTCACTCAAGAAATATATTTTGTGCTTATGGCTCACTCGGACTCAGACTCACCGAAATATTCCTCAACTGGACTCACTCGGACTCAACCTCACCAAAATATTACTCACCCGGACTCACTATGCGGTCTGAGTCCGAGTGAGTTGACTCATGAGTCAGTTTGCCGACCTATGGTCGTTAATCGACTAAAAGAGTTAATCGGCCATTCCTGGGTCCAGAACGTTGTCACGCAGCAGATAGCCGGGCTTGCTCTCCCTTTGACTTTCTCTGGGTGTCGGGCGCCTTCTAGTGAATCGCCTGCCGACGCTCGGTATTCTTCACTCGTTTTCCGGGCGTTCAGTGTTGTAACAGGCACCTGCGCGCCCTCGAAGGTAACGTATTTTACCTTTCCAGGCGAACACACTGAGCCATGCAATATTATCGCTGTACAGTAGAGAGGATGCGCCTTTTCATGTTGACAACTACTGGAAAGCAGTGAGATATTCCTCGCCACGTGTTAATCCGCGAAAAGCACCGCCGTTGACGTATGCGCATGGAGCCAAATGTTTAAGCGTACACCTAGCTTCCGGCATACTGGTAAGCCTCTGTGCTCGACCTGGCTAAATCAGTGAGTTGGCATGTCTATTCAAATAACTTTGCGTATATCCTGTACAATGAACAACGAGACAAAAATGAAATTAACTTTGAATTTTTTCCTTTAATCAAACGATTGCAAGATAGAGAAAATGATAGAAACGGTGCCGTTGAAATGTCTGCTCAAAATGCCTCATCAAGCAAAATAGCAGGATCAACCTGAAGAAGCCACGATAGCTACAGCAACGAACGAACGAATGACTCAATGTATCAATCAATCAATCAATCAATCAATCAATCAATCAATCAATCAATCAATCAATCAATCAATCAATCAATCAATCAATCAATCAATCAATCAATCAATCAATGAAAATCCACGCGGAAGCTCTTTGGTAGTTGGTTATGCGTAAGCGTGTATCTTTATTGTAGGTCACACTTTTCCCCAGAACACTGTTTCCAGGTGGCATCGCTATGGCGCCTATTATCCTCCTAGCATGCGTCAGCGTTTGGAAGGGCCCACTGCAGCCGCATCTCGCGACGTGCGAAACGTAAGTTAGGCGTTAAGTTTTCACGAAGTATAAAACTTTCCTAATGTGTACAAACCTCCGTGTCGGCTTTACATCTCCTTCTAGAGAGAGTGTTTTAAATGCTTAAGCACTTCTATGCCGACTCAGCGAGAAAAACTGTGCCTTCGTCCGTCCCACTGCTACGTAGGGCGATCGGGCACTATAAAAAAAGAGTATGTGTGACTCCTTTCGTAGAGTCCTGACTTGCCACGTTTATGACTCTCTTTAAAGGGGAACATTAACTCTATTGTGGGTCACACGACTCCCCGAAGAGAGTACAGTGGTCCCGAAAGGGAGTTGGCGTGACTCTTTTAAGAGAGTCATATACGTGGCAAGTCAGGACTCTCCGAAGGGAGTCAGATGACTCTTTTTTTGCTGAGAGAGTGGCTATAAAGAAGTGAATGTAGAAAAAAAAAAAGCTGAAGGTGACCTTCCTTCTTACCTTAGCTCTCTGACAGTGGCATTCAAACGTCGGAGTTCGCGTGCGCTAGTTTATTGCTTAGGTTAACTGTGCGCTCCACGCGTTGCCGAAGAGGCCACGTAGAATGAAGTGCGCGGTTGAGATCTCCTCCGCCAGGTGCCGCAGCGATCCGAGTTGCTCGCAAGAAAAGCGTCCGCTCTTTCAAAGAATTCACTCGATTAATTTTGGGTAATTCCATGCGAAGTGTCCCAGACGTGGCACTCGCACAACGCAGATTTTGCTGATAAAATTTCTGCCTTTTCCCTGTGGCACATGGAGTATTGTGGCAAAACATTCGTGCTCGAAAAAAATTTTGACGATCGTGGCGCCCCCTCGAAGTTCGCTTGTATTTGTTAAACTGTGTCAAATAGAAAAATGTGTATAAAATCTATTTTGCGTCTTGAGCTTTGAAACCACGCTTGCGCTATTACAGAGGTTCTGTTTTGCGGTCGTATTTATTAATTCCGAAATTATTGTGCTTTACTACCAGCTACGTATTTTCAAGATCTACAAGAATCTTCAAAGTTCGTGATTTTTTCTTGAGCTATCTCAAACTCTCCCTAAGTAATCTTAATAATGGAATGATTTTCAGGAAAGTGTATTTTAGTACAAAAATGTTTGGGGGTAAAATATGCTTAAACTCTTCCGGAAAAAATTTTGAAATTAGGGAAAATTGCGCTTTGTCGCATGTTTGACCGTATTTTATTGCGATAGCAATTATATGGACAGTCTCGGCTGATATTTGTCGTCGCCGGCGGCCGTCATTCACCGTATATGTATATGTGTGTATATACATATAAAAGCCACAAAGAAAAAGAATTCAGAAAAACTTTCCGACACGCCGAATCGAACGGGCGACCTCTAGCTTTCCAGCGAGCGGCGTTAGACGGTTACGCCACCAACAGTACCGCCTTTCAATCCGCTAACGGCGAGCTATTTATATACACCATTTCCTTCAGCATGCTTTCTTATTCGCCACATAGATGGCGCGATGTGCGCGCGTTGCGCGCTTTAAAGATCATCGCCCAGCTCCTGCCACGGCCGGGCTAGACCGCACGCGCGCTCCTAAGCGAGCGCGCGCGCACGGTCTAGCCCTCCGTGCTCCTGCCAACGCCGTTGGTCTTCGCCCTACAGTGCGTGGCCGCCTTCGTGCGCTTATCTCGAGGAAAGAAGGGGGCGGTCGGGGGGGGGGGGGGAGCGGGCGGTTGTATGTGTTGTGCTTTCCCCGCGATGTCCGCGCTGAAGCCACAGAGTGTACAAAGGCCACTTCGCAGCGGCCGCGTTTGCGAAAGGAGCGCGTTGTTCAAACAGAAATAAGTAACAACTGTGACAGTTCGCGCTCGCTCGTCCTGTGTGTACCTGTTCGTTCGTTTCGTGCGTCCTGCTTTATGTTTGAGCAGTGCGCTTCAAGTGTCGAGCTGTGACGCATGATAGTTCGCGCTCGTTCTGTGTGCGTTCTTTTCGTGCGTCCTTTGGGCTCGAGCGACGCGCTGGCAGTTTCGAGCTGCTTTCCGTTCTTCGCTTTACATTTCAATTTATTGCTATCGCATTCATTGCTTCGCCGTTGCGGCGAAACTGTGACCTTTTCATACTGATGCGTCATGCGGCGTTTGATAGAATACTTTATCGTTAAATAATGAAGAAAATCTAATACAATCATTTTTTGTTTTAAGGAAGAAAATAATTTTTGAATTGGGCCCTCCGAGTGCACCCTGCATTTCTTTTTGTTACCCCTTCGCCGCAAAGCACGTTGTCGCCCTTGCACCTGGCAATCATCACAGGTGGCCGCAAGATGGAAGATGTATGTCAGTGGCTCGTGAGTGCTCGAAAATCTTGTCGCATTTATGTCAGGGCGACGAATAATGAATTCGCGCTACAATGTGAGTTGCTTGGCGGGCTCAGTGGGAACATGGACGCCCGAGAGCAGCTTATGGTATCGTCCGCACATTGTGACTACAGGGCTCTCTTCACAGCACGTATACGCAGAAAAAAAAGTGTATACAATGTGCATTACTTCTTTGTATGTGTATGCTAGTTGAGTTGTGCAGACGGCCCTGCAGCACAATGTGCTAACGATACCATAAGCTGCTCTCGGGCCTCCATACTTCCCATTGGGCCCGCCAAGGAAGCTCACATTGTAGCGCGAATTCATTATTCGTCGCCCTGACATAAATGCGATAAGACTTTCGACCACTCACCAGCCACTGAAAATACATCTCCCATCTTGCGGCCACCTATGGCGATTGCCAGTTGCAAGGGCGACAACGTGCTTTGCGGCAAAGTGGCAACAAAAAGAAATGCAGGGTGCACTCGGAGGGCCCAATTCAAAAATTATTTTCTTCCTTAAAACAAAAAAATGATTTTATTAGACGTTCTTCATTATTTAACGATAAAGTATTCTATCAAACGCCGCATGACGAGGATCTTTACTTGGAACGCATCAGTATGAAAAATACGGTCAAACATGTGGCAAATCACATATTTTCTCTAATTTCAAAATTTTTTTTCCGGGAGATTTGAAGCATATTTTACCCCTAAACATTTTTGTACTAAAACACACTTTCCTGAAAATCATACGATTAAAATGATTGCTTATAGAGAGTTTCAGATAGCTCAAGAAAAAATAAGGAATTCGAAGATTTTTGTGGTTTTTGAAAATACGTAGCTGGTAGTGAAACACAGAAATTTAGGAATTAATAAATAGGACAACTAAACAGAACCTCTGCAATAGTACAAGCGCGGTTTCAAAACTCAAGACACAAAAATAAATAAATCGCGCCGGCAGCGCTGCGGCTCTCTCGGAAAGCTCTGAACCTTATGCGCGGCCTTTCATGGTAGCGGTAGCGCACGTGCGCACGCGTTCTTCTGTCGGTTCGGTAACGGGGGGCCGTCATCTCGGCACGTTGAACCGACAGGCTTGCTGTGCAAAGCTGCGCATTTCCGCGATGGCAGAAGCGACCCCGCGGAAGCGCAAGCGAGGTCCGAAGTATTGCGGTTTAGTGGCCTGCCACAACAGTGCAGACAACACCAAGGCACACGATTCACGTGTGAAACTGTATCGGTTCCCGGGCGTGTCGCACGAGAAATAAAGGCGGCAAGCGTGGATAGATGACAGCGCTGTCTTGCCTTCTATTTTCGCTGTCTGAGTTCATCGCTTTCGTTCGTTTCGACTACCTGAATCGGTAAGTGACGCGGCGCATGTACGCAGAGACTACAGTAATGAATACTCGCTGTCTTCTCGCATTGTGAAAATCCAGTTACGGTTGTAGGTGAAACAACTTTGTGTTTTGATTCCCCGTGTTCGTGAGACCTACCCGTCGTTGTTGAACGTTCACACTCGCGCTATACCGTTAGCGTTGCGCGGTTGGTTGAATTCAACTGAACTCGGCACACTGTCAGAAGTTCGGCGCCTGCAATTCACGCGTCGGGAAGGCTGCTTTATCACGCCGGAACGGACGTCCGTGCATTTTCAGCAAGCTTTGACATCGTTCTGCAGGTTTGCTTTGTTTTTGTCACTTTATTAGTGTGATATATATTGAAGCCGCTAAATACAACTGGCACTTGATACATTCTTTGCAATTGCAACCTTGAAGTAACCTTCTGTCAACTTCTGACTTTGTGCGATTTTGTAGCCGCGTTCACGCAGCAGGTTTTATACGCCTGTCAAGTCGATATCATAAAAGGAGACTGTAAGCATGACACGAGAGCCGAAAAAACGAGGCGAGCAGTTCATCTTGCTTCACAGTGGTCAAAGCTCAGCTAGCTGCCTCGCGTCTTAATCGGCGGGTGATTCTCCAGCGGCACGGAGGACTTGACTCTAACCTTCTCAGGAAACAGGGCCATGGCCGTGTAATTTCTTTCTTTCGCACGCCGCAAACGTTTGTTCACGAAAGTACATGGCTGCTACTGTTAAGCATGCCATATCAAAACACCAATCATATGATTCGTAGTCCACACCGCAGAACATCCACAGCGTGTACGGCTTCATTTCGGAGTGCATGTGGACCATTATTCATCTTTACCATGACAGAATGAGACTTACCTCGAGGTATACGTCCTACACGGTGTAATCGCGACTTAATTGGGAAATGCATTTCGCTTTGAGTCGGGCGTCGTTGTCGTCGATCGTCTGCTCTTCGCCGTTAACGTGATTGACGAGCCTTTCTCCTTCTATCAAGTTCGTTTTTCGGAAGCGCTTGTCCAGCTGTGAGATCTTTTTGAACCCGTACTGCAGGCGGTACATTGTGAGGCGTCGCGAGAGCTCTGCACTTGCACAGAAGCGAGTGGCAACGCGGTGGAGAGAAGGGAAAACGCTCGCTGCTTACACCCCAGTTTCTCTTTTTCTGCCAGAGATGGCGCTGCCTGTCAAGAGCAGCAGCGCTGCTGAGCGTTGCTTGAGAAGCCTATATGGTTCATGAATATGGCGGCAAGTACTAAGCTGTCCCTCAATGCGTATGGATCACGAGGCTGTGTACACGACCAGTGCCTATGGAGCCGAAGACATAGCGCGAACGTAGTTTGAGTGATCCTGAAAAGCCTCCATGCTCGATCTGGCTGCATCGCAGAGCTCGGCGATCTGTTCAATTAGCGTTACTTGCAAGCTGCATAATGAAAAGCAATTAGGAAATGAGAACAGGTTCCCGTTTTATCCTTTAGGCAGACGACTACAATATAAAGATGTTTGTCAACGTCCGCTTGGAGTTGGCTGATCCACTTTTGTAAATCATCTATGGAACCGGGAGCATTATTCGCGCGAGTTTGCCTAAATTTGTCCTACTCCGTAAGTGTGGGAGGTTGGGTGTTGAAGGGCTTGTAAAAGAAAGTAAGAGAGGTCTTATGACGTAGTGATTGCTGGAAGTCGCCAATAATGAGGAGCGGATTTCTCCGGGCTTCGTTTTTAGCACGAGCAAAAGGACGGTAAACCTGTGTTGTTTGGAGTTGGGACTGCTGTAAATATTAAGGAGGTAAATGGGAGCCGACCTGGTCTATTTAGGAAGTACTTCTACGAAGTCGTGAATGTCGATGCCATCAAAATAAGTACAAGTAACGGTTGAGTGCTCTTGGGCTAAAATTGTGGTATTGGGACGTTCGCATCTCGTGCATTGGAATGTGTTGTAACCAGGGAATTTAATGTGACCATGCGTTTCTTGTAAAGGAATGACTGCAGGTGCTTAGTTCAAGGGTAAAATACAGCACAAACCAGACGATTAACACAAGGAAGACACGGGACAGGTGCTGACTTGAAGAGTGCTGACAAGTGCTGACTTGACGTGAAGTCAGCACTCTGTCCCGTGTCTTCCTTGTGTTAATCGTCTGGTTTGTGCTGTATTTTACCCTTGAACCCTGCATTTCCACTGCCACACAACTATTTCGGAGCGCTTAGGGTACGCGGCCATGCAATCGGTCAAGTCTTTCGATAATTTGACTGACTCGATCACCAACGTGGTTAAACCTCTCGTCAAACTGGCTAAATTTGGCGCTTATATGGGTGCTGAGGTCATGAACGATAGTGGTAAGGGACTCAAGCTTAGCTTCTACTGAATCCATGCGTTTTTCAGCGGCTTCAAAGCGATTATTAGAGTTGCGAATGTGTGCTGCCAGTTTACGACTTAGCTTATAGTGTTCTTCCCAAGCATCTCTACCATCATCGCTAGGTTTGCGCTTTGTGGAGTTGCCAATAGTGGGAGGAGGAGAAGTCCCATGGTTGTGGACTGATCGTCATTCTCACGGATTGAGAGGATTGTTATATTGGGTTGTTTATCAGTAGGGGGTTGAGGAGCCGGTATGGTTGTGGCGAGAGAAGCGTTTGTGGAGAGCGAAGGGGCTTGGAGGTCGTGAATCTGTTTATGCAGGGCACGATTTTCTTCCTGAATCTGTTGTAGGAGGGCAAATATCCTTCGTCGGAAAGGCTTGCACCGGAACATTTCCATTTCATTGTTGACTCAAAAAGGAACCTTCGTTCCCAAAAAAGTCAGGAGGACTGCGTCAGAAGTTTTTGCATTCGTCTGGCTTCCAGAAAATGCATTTCGGGGTTGCACTCCCGAAGCATAGGAAGAATACCTTTTCGTAGATAACTTCTCCCAGGCATACCCTGTAGATGTAGAACTTGAACGGAATGGCCGATTTCCTACTAGTTTTATTTCTTAAAACGCATTTTCTTAATATTCAGAAAACCAGAAGTAAGTGCTCGACCGGAAGTGCTTGGACGAAAAACAAGAGTGTCACTCGTGGCTCGTGGCACAAATAAGTTTTCCTGGCGTTGCTGGGTTTGAACTTAGGCTTTGAATTCATTGTGCACACTCAATAATTTCATTTCATAGAGACGATTATTCTTCCAGTACACTCCAGCAACACTTCTTCTTCGAGGATTTTTTATCACTTCAAGGTTCCATCATTTCCGGTAAAGGCTCTTACTCAGAACTCCTGTGGCCGTGGCCGCCTCCCGGGCGCACCCGACCAATAATGGTTTGGCCTGGAAGTTGCGGCAGCCGAGCAGGGTCGCCGACCAGTTCTCCCGGGTTAAGTTGGGGTGGGGGAGGATCAATATTGTCACGTGGTCGTGACGTTGACGAAGGCCGCAGTCTGCGTGTCCGAGATGAAACTCTTTATCTGGGCGAACCTGTGCCCGGAAAATTAAAGGAGCAAAGTACAAGCAATTCAGGCTGTACTCTGATAACGGCGAACAGAGAGTCAGCCGTCGAGTGAACTGATCTGCGGCTAGGCGCGCCGGCATTTTACATATCTCCTCGAACATTCAAGTCGTATCGCTGGCGGCTGCGCTAGTTCCAGAAGAAACTCATCTGTTCGCGGTTGCGCGCTCAAGCCTATCGCCACTTGCGTAGCAACTGGTTCGCTAATGCAAGCGCAAGCGTCGCGGGATTTTTTATATACAGAAACGATTTTGCTTTTCGAAACTGTTGTCTGAAATAAAGGAAGAAGCGGCACAAACAAGTCATGTAAGCTGGGCCGCCCTATACCTCGACACACAGCGGTGTTTCATAACCTTATGTAAAAGTTACCGTCACTTTTGAAAAGTACAGCCACAGTTAGCCTGTTCTTCATATGTGCATAACATCTGCAAACTTCGCAGACTCAGTTTGGCGTTGTGTTTTGGGACGTTAAACCGCAGATAATATTATTTTATTGTTATTATCGGTTCGGCGTTGTAAGTACGATGAGCATGAAGAACCTGCTTTGACATTAGGACATTAAATTCTCACTTATTTAACAAAAAGTTCGCCACGGTGGTTAAGGTGCGGTTACGGTGTAGTGCTTTTGGCACGTAAAACCACACATATTATTATTATTATTATTATTATTATTATTATTATTATTATTATTATTATTATTATTATTATTATTATTATTATTATTATTATTTCTACAGTATATAAGAGCCCTATAATATCAAGCCTTTCAAAAGAAAAAGACCAAGTAGAGTCGATTAATTTTTAAAGAAACCACATTGAGCTAGTTTTGTATAAAATATTATGAATGACTACGAATTCATACAGTAGGTGTCGTTCCTTGCCCTCCTTTTCCCAGCTTGTGCGGGGTGTGGAGGCAAAAGATGTTAAGTGGCCCTTTACTCATCCCCTCCGGCGCCTCCAAGTAAATACGCCTACGTAAACTGTCTAAGCTCAAACTTTCTTTGAAAAAATGTCGGCGATTATAACGTTAAACTACCCCGCATTGGTTCCTTCCCTCCGTATACGTTGTTAGCTGTTAATGATTGGTCGAAATTTTCTGCGTCACGCTCACGGCACCTGCTCGCAACAAGATGCAACAAATGACGCGTAAGGGATCCACTGCGTAATGACTACTTACGCACGACTACATAAAAAAACAATAAATTACATTCAGTACGGCATATTATTGGTCAAATGTTCTTCGCTATTCGTCAAAAATTTTCGGCGTGCCATAAAATCGCCTGCTTCAAGAATCAAGAAAGTTTATTTCCAACGTAATAGTTGGGGGTCACTCCAGGCGAAAAGCGGCGAAATGCAGCTTGAAGTTGCCTGGGGCCCGTACACGAGGTAGCGTACACATACATTTCTAAGCAGCATAAGTGTACGTAATGAACCAAAAATATTTAAAGCAGTAAAAAAAAAAACAAAGTAAAGACATAGAATATTCGTAAGCATAAGACACGCATATATACACTGTATATATATACGCGCATACATAAACGAAAAGAGAAGTATACTAAAAGGCAATGACGTTGGATCATGATACGTGTATTTACACATGCTGGCTTTAAACAGGTGTATATCGATATATTGTTACAGCACAAATATTAAAAAAAATTACATTGTACAATGAAAGAAGTGTATAGCGGTAAGAACAGATAGCACTATTTAGTACAATTCAGACATAGAATATTCGTGCAACTTCTTTTACAAGCATTGTTAAAATCAATACCCCGCTTCTGATATTTGTTTAAAAGATACGTACATTGAAAGCCGGCGGGTGTTTCCCATAAGTTGTGCGCCATCGCGGTACTAACCATTTCTCGTGGCCTGTGGTTCTAGCATCGCCTGTTTGTTTCTTTAACCTGCAGCTCCTGCTTAAAAATTTCTTTGTACTTTTACATGACGTCACAAGCCCCGCGGAAACTCGCGGCGTTAAAATTAAGTGTGCACAATAAACAGCGCAATACTAGGCTCAACAATAACTAATTCTTTTTAATAGCCAGACAGTGTCTCATTATGAACGTAATTCAAGAAGGCTGCCGGCCAATAACACTGGCAGCGGCTACATGTAGCAGCTGGTGACACAGATTCATAAGCGTATAATACATACTTTCAGACGTAGCATAACGATGTTGAGGTGTTTTTGCGCGTGTACAACTCTTTCTCAATCATCCTTGCTGAGAAGTAATAATAATATTAATATCTGTAGTTTAACGTCAAAACCGATGAGAGACGCCTTAGTGGAGGGCTCTGGATATTTCGACCACCTGGGGTTCTTTAACTTGCCTTGCTGAGAGAGAGATATAGAGAGAAATAAACATAATTAGGAAAAGACACAATTCTTTGCAGGTGGGCAGTCTTCTTAGTCCGAAAAATCGTGGACGCTAATCATTTCCTTCGTAAGGTAGATCAATTTATGGGGCAAACTTGAAAGCTGGGCTTCTGAACGTGCGCGAGTCCACTGCCTTATTCATCGCCTTGTTACAAGCCGCCGTGATCGCTGAAGGCTACCTTATTATAGGCAATGTGAAGCAAGTTAATCGGAGACTAAAGCCGGAACCTTTTTTAGCTCTTCTGGCTCGGCACAACTCAAATACTCGACACTTCTGCACGGTCATCAACTCACAGCAGCTTGGATATCGAGCAGTGGTGATGCTATTCGTTGTCAAAGAAAGAAACTAAATTTCCTTAAGCAGGAAGAGCATTTGATCGGGCTATAAATTGTTTACTGGTTCCCGCGCGTATTTGCGTCGTCAATTACGTAAATTTCAGGCCAGACAGAACAAAATAAAATCATGCAGACTGCCCTAACGTCACAGAGCTCCCGCTGAGCTGTAGCCTCCTCTGCAATGTTCGAACGCAAGGCGCGGAGGCGTCGCATAGGCAGCCCTCATCGCAGAGAGCCTGCAGTGCATGGTCACGAAACACGGAGGACAGTCGTCACAGATAATTCGTAGGACAAATTGTATTAGATAATTACGTGACTGCTGCGTTCAAGTAAAACATCGCCTTACTTCTTTTCCATGCTTGTTTCTACATGTTTCCCATTCTGCAGCCGACAATAACCATTGTCGAAGGTGGAGGGCTCCACCCCCCTAACTTTTCTCAGTGGCGGGGCTAGCGCCCCCCTTGCCCCTCCCTCCACCCTCGGTGGATACGACCATGCCTATCACAAGATTCTAAAAATAATCTGGAAGCTTCTTAGACATACAGGCGCGGTTTGCGAAAGACAGTGGCTGCACGTGTAACGGATCGGTTACATGCAAATACAAAAATGAGTGAGTGCACGTGGCAACATGTCCACAGTGAAGGAAAATTCAGAACTTAATGTAGAGCTAATTTTGCCCTGGTCCAGTGTTGATTCTGTGGTTAATATAACGTGGTTCTAAATCCCGAGCTAAATCCTGCACTAATGTCGTTCTTGTGGATGCCCTGGTGTAGTTCTAAATCGCGCGCCTGATGCAGCTCCACAATGGGGACACCTGAGGAAGTGCGCAGCACGGGCAATCCAGCGATTCCCTTGGCAATTGCGCCCTTTCTTCCACGGCGCAAGTCGCAGCCGGATGCTTCTGAAGGGTTTTTCGCGATTTTAGTAAATTATTGCGATTAATGGTTGGTCATTTCTACAGTTTATATTATATTCTACAATATTAGCATACCTTGCACGGGTTTTGAGCATTCTAAGCCTTGTTTCGGCCTGTCTTGACTGTATGACCATGCGACACGAGAGAGTGGCTGGGCGACAAGCCGGGCCACTAAAGTTCTACACACTTAAAAGAAGAAGAAGATGATGACTTTCGCCATCGACTCGTCTTAGGCGAGTGCATAAGACTTCGCGCGACATTTTGATTGCGCCATATAGAAATGCAGATTAATCGAAGAAAAAGCAAGCATCGGCAGTGATTAATGGCTCAGCCGGCGGATGGTTAGTCGTTAAGAGACTAAAAGAGTTAATCGGCCCTTGCTGGGTCAGAACGCTGCCTCGCGCAGATCGCCGGGCCCGCTCTGCGTTTGGCATTGTTGGGGGGGGGGGGGGGCGGTGGGGGGGTTGGGCGCCTTTCAGTGAGTCACCTGCCAAAGTTCAGTATTCGATCACTCGTTTTCCGGGCGTTCAGCTTTTTAACAGCCATGTGGCTGCCCTCAAAAGTAACGTATTTTACAATGAGCCGTGCAATGACATCGCATTACAGTATATCGGATTCACAACAGTATGTTGACGACTATGGGAAAGCAATGTGATAACCCTCATCGCGTGTTAATCAGAGAAAGGAACAGTCACTTCGTACTGTGGATGGAGCCAAATGAGTTTGGGCAAACCTAGCTTCCGTCATCCTGATAAGCTTCTGTGCTCGATCTGGTTAAATCGCGGAGTTCGGATAACTATTCAAATAGCTTTGCTGGTAACGGGCGCAATGAAAAGCGCGGAAAAAATGCATATAAGTTACCATTTTATCCTTTAATCTAATGACTGCAAGATAAAAGAAATGCTTGAAACTGTGCCGTTTAAATCTCAGCTCAAAATTCCTCATCAAGTAATATAGCAGGTTCAACCAGAAGAAGCCACGACAGCCATAGCGACAAACGAACGAACGAACGAACGAACGAACGAACGAACGAACGAACGAACGAACGAACGAACGAACGAACGAACGAACGAACGAACGAACGAACGAACGAACGAACGACTGAATGAATGAATGAATGAATGAATGAATGAATGAATGAATGAATGAATGAATCGTTTGCATACAAGGCGCGTTCGACCAGATAAAGTAACAATGGCGCGGATCCGTTGGTCCGCTGATGACAGCAGCTATCTCTCGCCAGACAGACGCAACTTAAAAGACAGAAAACGCTTTCTGCACCGTTGCTTTAGAAACCGACACAGCCGGTGTCCGCCGCATGTCGCCATTTCCGCTCACGAAGAACTCGGCATGCGTTTACAACTGTAGTTGCTGGCGTGTCATAGCCGCGCTCGCCGACTAAGAAATTTGGATTTCCCGCTAAGCGCCAGTTGCTACGGGAACGCGTTTTTGCCTTGAAGTTGCGTCATCCCGCCGATAGGTATCCGCCACCGTCAGCGGACCGACAGGCACTCGGCGTTATTACTTTATCTGGTCGATCGCGTCTCGCGAGGGTTCTCACCTAAATTTAGGGTATATATCTTACACCATGGTCACACCTTTCCCCAGAAAGCTGTTTCTAGGCGGCATCGTGAAGGCGCCTACGATCTTCCTAGCATACGTCAGCGTCTAGAAGGGCCCCACTGCAGCAGCATATCGCGACCTACGAAACGCAAGTTAGACGTTAAGTTATCGCGAAGTATAAAATTTTCCTGATATGTAAAAATCTCCACGTCGGCTGTACATCTTGTTCTAGACAGAGCCTTTTAAATGCGCAAGCACTTATATGCCGACTCAACGAGAAAAACTGTCCCTTCGTCACTTCCTCTGCAGCGTAGGGCGATCATGAACTGTAAGACAAAAAAGAGAATATGTGACTCCTTTCGTAGAGTCGTGACTCTCTTTAAAGTGGCACGTTAATTCTCTTGTGGGTCCCACGACTCTCCGAAGAGAGTACAATTTTCCCCAAAGGGAGTTGACGTGCCTCTCTAAAGGGAGTGATATACGCGGCAAGTCACGACTCTCCGAAGGGAGTCAAAGGACTCCTTTTTTGCTTAGTGTGTGACTCTAATGAAGTGACTGTAGAAAAAGAAAGCTGAAGGTGACCCTCATTCTTGGCTTAGGCGTCTGACAGTGGGATTCAGGCGTCAGAGTTCGCGTGCGCTAGTTTATTCCTTGGGGTAACTGTGCGTTCCACGCGTGGCCGAAGCGGATCTCAGAGGCTACGTAGAAAGAAGCGCGCGATTGGGATCTGCTCCGCCAGGTACCGCAGCGATCACAGTTGCTCGGAAGAAAAGAGCCTTCTCTTTCAAAGAATTCACTAGAATAATTTAAAGCTAATTATTGTGACCGTTATTGGCCCTTCTCTTAAACAAGCTCGCGCTCCCATATCATTTATACCCAATATAACTCATAGCTTGAACCGGAATCACCGATTTCGTACAGGTTTCATCTCTTAAAACACATTTTGTGAATATTCGTAAAACCGGAAATAAGGGCTGGACCGGAAGTGCTTAGAAGATAAACATGAGTGTCACTCGTTGCTCACGTCACTAGTTTCATGGCGTTGCTGGGTTTGAACCCCAGCTGCAAACCTCGTCGCACGAACTGGATAAGTTCCATTTCATAGCGACAGTTATTCTTCCAGTACACTCCGTGTTCGACGATATTTGATCGCTTCAAGTTTCCATCGCTCCCTCAATTTTTCTTGTTTGGCTTTACGTCATGTGTTGTCTATTGCTTGACTATTCATCAGCTCCAAGTGTAATAAACATTTAACACAGCAAATGTTACACATCAAGCGATTACGCACTCATGTTTCTCATCTTTGTTCAACCTTCCAGAAAAATATAGATCCTGCGGTCCAGGGGCGTCACCAGAAATTTTTTTCGGGGGGGGGCGGGGTGTTCAACCATACTTTGTATATTCGTGCGTGCGTTTGTATGTGTGCGTGTATATATACGCAAGCAAAACTTGACGGCCCCCCCCGTTACCCGCACTGACAGAAGAACGCGTGCGCACGTGCGCTAGCGCTACCGTGAAAGGGGCTGAGTCGGCCTCGCATAAGCTCCAGAGCTTTCCGACAGAGCCGCAGCGAGGCCAGCGCGGCGCTCTCGTCGCGCCGCAAACTTGAGCTTCGGTTCCCTATTCCTCCTAGCAACGCGAATTTTCTAAATCGGGAAATACGCCACGTAAAACGCGTGTTATCAATGTACTGGGCACTAGAAGTCTAGAAAGTGTGGCTCCTGTAACCGATGCTTGTATACCATACATTTTGGTGACGGCGTCGTACCCGCAAAAAAACGGTGCCGGCGAGGCTACAGGAAAGCGGCCTTTGGAGGTGCGCCGGTCACAGGCGTATCCATATGCGCCGTCGTCCAATAATTGATGACCTCGCCATCGTGGGCTTTATGGCGATCAGCCGTTTCTTACACGGCAATCTCATCTTTTATCGAGGTCACCTGCCAT
Organism: Rhipicephalus sanguineus; assembly: GCF_013339695.2. Classification (NCBI taxonomy): domain Eukaryota; kingdom Metazoa; phylum Arthropoda; class Arachnida; order Ixodida; family Ixodidae; genus Rhipicephalus; species Rhipicephalus sanguineus. The sequence goes on along the minus strand of NC_051185.1, from coordinate 29,206,839 downwards.
TTCACGCTTCCACATTTCATTGTTGCCTGTAGAATCGAAGTGTTGCGCTGCTAAGCACGTGGATGACGGTCCGATTCACAGCATGCAGGATAATAATACCTGGGGCTTCTCGTCCCAAAACCACGGTATGATTACGAGGTGCGCCGTAGTGGAGGGCTCCGGAAATTATACCATCTGATGTTCTTTAACGTGCGCTGACATCAAAGCATGCAGGAAGGAAATAGAGCATTGTGCAATACAATAGAAAGAAAGAAAGAAAGAGAGAAAGAAAGTAAGAGAGAGAGATAAGGAAAGAAAGAAAGAAAGAAAGAAAGAAAGAAAGAAAGAAAGAAAGAAAGAAAGAAAGAAAGAAAGAAAGAAAGAAAGAAAGAAAGAAAGAAAGAAAGAAAGAAAGAAAGAAAGAAAGACAAGCAGGGTGTCAGGTAAGCACACGCGATCTTTCGCTTGGCGTTACGTGCTTTGATAACGCGTGCTGGGACGGCACTCGTTTTTCTTGGTTTCAGTATTGTAGCGCGATTCTCCGTCCTAATATTTCCTTCCTCCGTGCACGCTAACAAAGACTGACAGCATGTTGGACTCTTTGTGCAACACTTGAAAATGCACAATTGGCGATGCATCAAGTTGTACGAAAAGGGACCACAATTCCTGCAAGACATAGCAAGAGGTAGTGGCACAGACGCGTATTAAATTACTTTGACGCCATCACTCGATTCCAATGTTTATCCCTCCTCCAGTGAAGCGTTCTGCACCATACGTTGTGTACCGCTGCCTCCAGAATCGACCCATTCTTGACTGATCGACGAAGTTAATTGATGACACCATCAGAAATATTGGTGATCTGGAATGCTGTCATGACGTCACATGATGAAGCCCTTTTGTGTCGTTATCACTCACTCTGAAAAGTCAAACTGGGTTTTTAGAACCGGCTGGCAATAGCTTTGTAAAGTGTTGCGGAGGAGATTGCCAATAAAGCCGCCTAAGAAATGGCTTCTTAGTAAAATATAGTTTCGATTCAAGGGCAAACAAATAATGTGAAAGCAAGAAATTGGAATGTTACAGGAAGAAAGCCGAGCAGCTCACTTCAATAGCAAACATGGCCACTACAGAGCGAAATTACCTTCGCGCGGTCCATGGCTTCAACACAAACATTGCGATGCAAGAGATAACTGCACGAGCACAGGCGATCACACCCTGTGGGACAACCTATGGAGCCGTAGACGGGTAGCCCTAGTCTGGCGAAAGACGGGCGGGGCGACGCCCTAAGCCCGCCCTTCGGCCCTTTGCGCCATCTCGTGAGTGATAGTGAACACGCCTCTGCCATGCTGAAGACTTACGTCGCATAACATTCGAATTTGTTGCTGTCGCATTCACTACTTCGCTCTTGCGACGAAACTGACTTCTTTTTAATCAAAGTGCTGTTGTTGGTCAGAGTCACGGCGGAGTGCTCGAATAATGTTCGAAACAAAACAAAAGCGTGATTACTAAAACCTACCGTACACTCTGGCGTTTTTTATGACTATTTGGACCGTCAGAGTAGGCTTCAATCGTGTTGCGCAATGCTTCCTCCTGACTTTTGACTTCCGCCATGCGCTGTGTGTTTAATGGCTTCCTTATCGCAAGTCTGCGCGCTCATGTGGAGTAGCATATTCGTAACCCCGAAGGAGGATCGTCGAGTCACATTTCAGTAAGAGATGGGTGCACGTAAGCAATTCACCAACGAAAGTCTTCAGCGCATTTTATTAACCACGGCAAAAAAAAAAAAAAAGAGAGATGACATCCGCAGTAACTTATGTAGTTATATTTGAGAGTGAATTGGTGTTTTACTGTTATTTTGGCCGCTACAAGAGGGTAAGGCTAAAAGAATTGCGGTGGCATTAAAGTTTTACTTAAAAAGTTGTAGGATATGGCTTCTTCGTGCAAAATTAACGAACCTATTTGCCCAACGTTTGCACAGCTGCCTTGAGCAACACTGAAGTTCCAGTTAAGTAGCGAATGCGTAGTGCTACCATAAAAGATCGGCTCCAATTGCAGTCCGTCACATGAATGCGCGTTCGTATGGAAGGCTTATTATTCTCCTGTGGCTCTTTCGGGACATTGTGCCCTCTGCCTTAGTAGAGAACATAGTACCGTAAGTGGTCTCTAATTTCTCTAAATGCAGTTGTCAATGGAGGGACAGCTATCCCGTACTGAAGGAGAAAGAAGCGTTTGTGCAGGAGAAGCTTCTGGGACGCGGCCGTGCGCGAGGACGACGCAATAGCGTCACGGAGGAAGTGCGGTTGTCACCACAGCACGGCAGATGACGCCTCTGGCGTGTTGCCATCGTTTACATGCGCTTCTATGGACGCGACGCATAAAAATCGGAATACCGCCTCGTACATTGTAAAATTTATTATTGCGATAGCAATTATATGGACAGTCTCGGCTGGATTTTGCCGTCGCCGTCGCCGCCGTCATGCACCGTATATGTATAAGTATGTATATAAATATAAAGGCCACAAAGAAAAATAACTCAGAAAAATGCTTCCAAAGCGCGGAATCGAACCAGGGACCTCTTGATCCGCAGCGAGCGGCGCTATCCACTACGCCACGAAACGCAGATCCTCCACGTAGCTAACGGCGAGCGTTATATACACACCATTTTAGCGCTGGACGGACTCAGAGACAGCAGGCGATAATAAGCGTTTCTTCATTACCAGCGAGGTGGCGCTAGGAGCCCGACGGGCGCATTTAAAAGTCGTCGGCGAGCTCGCTCGCTTCTTCTTATATTTGCGCATGGGAGAAGCTTGCCCTTCCGCTGTCTGCTCGCGCGGTTTTCTCGTGGCGAGGGGTAGAGGAATGTTTCACGCTTTCACCGTGATGTCCGCGCTCATGTTACGGCGCGTACGAATGTCACTCGAGCTCAGGGACGCTGCCAAACGACAAACAGAAGATGAGCGCGAACTATCAAGTGTCACAGCTCGACACTTGAAGCACGCTAGTTTCCTTCGCTGCTTCGGCCGCCTTTGCAACATAAGCGCTGTTCAAACTGAGAGTATCCATTGGCGAGCCTCACTTCGTATAGCATTAGTTCCTTGCTATCGCATTAATTGCTTCGCCCTTGCGGCGAAACTGTGACTTTTTATATTTCTGTCTGAACATCAATTGGTAGATGTGACAGATATTTTAGCTGCACTTACCAAGAGATACTGCTCGAAATTTAGGCGATACTGCGCTTGCAACGATCTGCTAGTTGTGGCCCCTCGCTCGATGTTGTGTGCACGTGCGTAGGTGGCCATGGGAAGGAAAGTTCGCAACGCGGGCAAGGAAGACTTTACGATTTCACTCGAGATTTGCTGACTTTCTGTCTCATTAGCGCCGTCAGTTGCTACCGGCTTGTGCCGGCGGCGCTGACTTGTCGATCTTTGCGCGATTTTCAAAACGCAACAAAAAGAGCACTCTGCACTTTTCCGCCAGTACTCCTTTAGGATGGGGCGGAAATGTGTAGTGCCAAACTGCAGCAGTGTGTACGCATCCTTCAAGGAGAAGGATGCGTACCCACCTTCATATTTCCTGGTGGCCCGGTGTGGTTGGAAGCGTGGGCTCGTGCCATACCAAAGAAATATCGAGAGTTCGCGCCTCGTGACTACGTTTGCGAGAAGCACTTCTCGGAGAGTAAGCCCCATCATTCGTTGAAAACTCTTACAGGGCCCCCTCTGCATCAGACTAAGAGGACTCGAAGGCGAAAGTAATCTTCTTTTTCTTCAGTCGATGCGTCTGTCCTGTCCCAACCCCGTGCAAAAGCTTTCTGCATCTAACGTGGATTTGCACTGCCTCCTTATTTTAATTAAATATCTGTTTGTATCCCGAAGGTTCTGTCTCTTGCTCCAAACATATTAGTTTCATTCCGAAACAACTTATTGGGATTGGTTTGGATGTTCAACATTGGGATTGGTTTGGCTGTGACGAGTGGGGGACATTTTTGAGTGAAAAATGAATTTGGGAGAGAGAGGAAGACGAAAGTGCGTGATGGGCGCCGGCGCCGCTCGTTAGGGCGCGCGAAGAAGAAGATTCGGAACGCTCGAGCAGAAAGTCTCCTTAAGGCGACAAACAAACAAACAAACAAACAAACAAACAAACAAACAAACAAACAAACAAACAAACAAACAAACAAACAAACAAACAAACAAACAAACAAACAAACAAGTTGGGCCGAAGCAGTCGTGCAGCAGTTGCAGAACGAGGGTTCGTGGCGGCTACCGGTCCGTTGCGGCGCCCAAACTGTCACCGGTGAACTGCAGACGAAATCGGACGACGAGCTACCCCAGGTGACGGCGGTGCTTGCGGTCACGGTCGAGACCTGCGGGCGAGTGGGCGACTACGCGGGCCGCCGAGCCAGGAAAGCTGAGGAGTGTTGGGCCAGCCTACCGGTGTTCTCGGGCGTGGCCGAGTACGGGTCTGGCCATCCACCGCACAGCAAAGCGGCTGTCCCAGCGACTGCCTTGGTGGTACGTCAACCCCGCAGCGTCACACTCCCATGAGAGACGGCGACACGTCGGACCATCTCGACGACAGCGACGTGTGAGTGGTTCACATAGAGTGGTGCGCGGACTAGATGCGCTGTGTCAGGGCCGCGAGAAGGGTGCAGTACATGTGCTAGAATTGTAGAGACGGTTGTACCGCCATACCGGCAGAGGTTTTGAGTTCATGTATGTAGTTGTAGACCATTTATGTATTATGTCCATGTTGTATAAACGTCCTGTCTTTGTTTGTGGCCCATCCCTTGTCGGTTGAGCGCCTGGGCCCACACAAACATCTCACAACATGAAAGCACTTGATACGCTGTGCTGTCAGTGGTTTCTTTCTTCACACCTTTGTAATTGACGGGTGTCGCTGCTCTATACTTGTCGACTAGTTATCAGGTTGCCATGTTCTTGCAAGAACGTCATTAAGAAGTCTCCACACGATGGCGCAAATACTGCTGTGCATTCTTACCTTGTCCGTAAGCGTATTACCGTTTTCTTAATACCGCATCCCCCGACATCTGTGTAGCAGCAACAATGCTGGTAACGACAGTTTTTGTCATGCATTGTGTGAAGACAATAACTACAGAGTCAGCACTCACAATTAAATGAGGACATAAACCTGCAATTATTTTTTGTTATTCTACTTACCAGCTGACGTAAAGCGCTCGTACGCGACATATTCGCTAACGTGCAATCGTTTACCATTTCTTCTCCGAGCAATCTTTGTAGTGGCACAAAGTGGCGCAGGATGTCACTGCTGTTCACGCTATTGCCACTTCTAGCTCTGCTTACTGCTGAGTGGTAAGAGTAAAAAAAGAAAAAAAAATAATAACAAAGCTTCATGGTGACCTAAAAAACGAAAGCGAATGCATCTAAATCAAATAGCAACGCGGTACCCTAATAAACAATCACAATTAATAAACATACAGGGTGTTTCACGTAAGCAGAATCAAACACTTATAAACAAGTGGCTAACAGCGACTCAACGAAATCAACTGCATAAGTTTACCGTCATGTGGCACTCGTTATGATATTTTTATGTTTCGCTTAATTGGTTATTAACTAAGACCAATTGTACAACATTCTTATTTGCTTTAGGGCATGTGCGCCTCGTCATGTCGTGAATTGGATAGGTTATTATTAAATGCGTTTTGCAAAGCGTATTTAAAATATACCGATCCATTTTCTTCGGGCGACCTACATGTTGCGCGGTGAATATTTTCTGACCTTTAAAGAAAGCCCGAGAAATATGAAATAAAATCACGCGACAGCGCTCATGCAATACCGTACTGCAGCGCTCTGAAACGGGCTTCGAGCGAAAAAACCGGCACGCATACCGTCAGCTTATCGCTTCTCAGGGACGATGACGTTTGCTTGCCGTGTGCGGCCGTCAGAAATGTTGACGCACTGTGGTCCCGACGCCTAGAGCAGCGGCGCTCGATTCGCCACGGCCCACGCGCCGGTTCTTTCGCTCAAAAGTTTGAGAGCGCTGCAGTGCGGTAACGCACGAGGGCGGGGACGTGGTAATATTTCTCCGACTTGGAGCGCTGGAAAACGTCAGTGCGCCGCATGTATGTTTCCGCGAAAAGTTAGATCAGAGGTCTTAAATGCCCTCTACAACGTCAGAAAATGCACTTGGCCCCAATGTGAATATCAGAAATGTTGTGCGATTCATCTTAGGCAATTGACAATTAAGCGCATTATAAAGATACCCGACTAAAAGCCACATGACGCGAAATCATGCTGTTGGTTTTATTCAGTTGAGGTTATCCCCTTCGTAAGTATCTGGTTGTATTTACGTGGAATACACTGTGTAAACACGATACAGGCGGCACCTCTAAAAGCTATTGCAATAAATACAGTGCCATAAAAGGGCTCGTGGGACACTCATGAGAAAACTGGAGTTCTTGGTATTCTGCTTCAGGAATCCTCTTCCTAAGGTAAGTAATATTTTTTTTCTTATGATTTGAATTAGTATAATGGAAACTCAATTTCGCTAATTTGATAGATGGTAAGCATAATCTTTGTTACTGTATACTCTAGGCACGCTCAGAGTATTTTACCTTTGTCCTCAACATCGCCTTGAAAAAACAGTAAACTCGCGTAGAATGTACATATATAAATAGCAATGACGCAGGCAGTTAAAAAATAAGAATAAAGAAGATAACAAATGGATGAGCACGATACAGAAGACATATTGCGGTAAAGAGACTGGCAGAAACTACATTGAGGCCTAAATAATGTATGGGATGCAAACGGGGGACAAAAAAGAGAGCGCTTGTGCTAACAATCAAATTATCGTTAAAATAACTTCGTCAATAATTTACCAGGAAGAACAAAGAGACAGTACGCCAATGTATCTCCTGTTACGTAAATGCGTGTTCCGTCGCATCTAGCATCGGCACCGGTGGTGCGACGATTGTTAGAACCTGATACGTAAATAAGTCGATCTCATCGTACGTAAGTCAAACCTACATCCACGAGATCTTTCAAATCGCTAAACTGTGAAAGCGGCCAGACGCAAAACAACCCCGTTCTTGCATTTTTCAGACTCTGCAACGAAGCACCACGCAAGGCGAAATTCTATAACGGCACTATAGGGAACCCTAGCTCAAGTTGGGGCTCTTCGCTCGCGCGGCTGAGCTATGCGTTACTGGGGGCAGATGTTGCTGCCCCAGAAGGCGGTTGTCGCTGGATTTGCCAGCGGCGACGGCAAGGACACGTGCGCGCATTCGCTCCTCATTCGGCCCAGAGCACTGCTAGTCAGCGATAGTTACACTGTGACGCACCACAGATGCAACCCGAGAGCTCTGCGCGTGCGCGGAATCGGGGGCGGCAGTGTTGTGGCCGTGGATGCCCCCAGTTGCGATAAGAGCAGTGGCGCCGCTCGACGTTGCTTTTGAAGCCTATAGCGCAATCGGAATTTGAACTAAAGACGCCGCACACATTGCTGTACGGAGCACAGTACCGTGGCTATGAACAAGTATCATCACGCCGACACAAATAAAAAAGAAATAAAACGAAATAGAAAGCAATAAAACAATAAATAAACCAGCTGCCAACCATCGGACGATAACTGCGCGTATCCTGCGCGTTATCTGCGACACCCGAAGCGCAGCGGCGTAGTTTTTGCGCTTCGTCACTGGTCACAGCGACGGTCCGCTTGCTCGTTACCGCGCGCCGACCGTCAGCGGTGAGTGACAAGGCAGAGATATTCAGCGTTGCCATGGCGATGCCCAGTATTCAACGGCGGTCACATTGGCAAATATGCCGATTCACGGCTGCCGCTGTGCGTCTACCTTGCGGAACGTCTGCTGTACATGGACACACTGCCGTTGCACTCCTTAACCTCAAAAATAAAAACGGCACGCAGACTTGCGTAATATTTAAGAACACGTGGCGAAGATTATTAACCACGGTTATATTTAATTATTCCATCATTCGTGTCAAGACATAACCCACATTAGGCTACATTTCATCTTCCCTAACATGGCATACATACGTGCCAGTCATTCAATATACAAAATTACCCCTAATGAAGTGAAGCAAGCTGCATTCAGCTGCTTGATAGTGATGGAGGGACAGCCGGGTGTTGCCGACCACCACAGACGCTTTTGAAGATTTCTACATTTTAATTAATGAGCGTGTGTGTAGCAGAACCCGCTTGCCATTTTGATATGGTCACGGGTATGGGAAAGTCACTCTGGCAGGGGTGACGAAATTACACCGATTGGATGAAGACGACAGCGTCGTTGTGGGGCTCAGCCATGAGCTGCCCTGTTGACCGACCAACTCTACCTAGAGTTTACCACACAACTAAGCCTTCGCATTACAATGGAGGCGAAACGTCAGAGACACGTGTGCATGCGCTAATGCACGATAAAAAACCCAATATGGTCAAAATGACCTTGCTTTGGCACGTAAGACCTCAGAAACTTATACGCCTGTCGCTCGGCAAATTTAGTGCCATTTACAGTGAACGTCACTCTCCCTCATACGGGCAAATTTTCGCCAGCAAACACCACTTCAACCTACCGCTTCAATAAGACTGAAACTCATGTTGCCCTACAATGCTGCTCACACTTCAGTGTTGCAGCTAACAAAGTAAAGTAATAATTTCTAGGGTTTTACGTTCCAAAACCACGATGTCATTATAAGGGACACCGTAGTTGAGGGCTCCGGCGATTTCGACCACCTGGAGGTCTTCAGTGTGTACCTATAGAGCATACACAGACCTGCAGATTTTCGCCTTTATGTAAATGCCGTCTCCTCAGACGGAATTTAGTCACGACTTTCGGGTCAGCAGGCGAACACCATAAGCATTGGACCACGGCTTACAAAGTTTGCACCGCAGCTTACAAAGTCGTGGCTGTACGTGGCAGCGGGACCGAAAATCTCGCGCCAAAACGTTTGAATGCGTGAACGACCGCCTTAGAGAACACCACGCATCTGTTAAGGCATCAGGCAACTCTCATCTTGCAGATCACTGTAGAAACTGCGGATGTTACCCCGTGTTTAAAGAAACAGAAATAATATTTCGGCACAAGGATCAGCTAACACGTGAGATAGTGGAATCTTACCACATCCGAAAGAGGGGACTTGATTGTGTTAGCCAAGCTACGATTGTACTGCACGATAAAGAATACGCGTATCTCGACACTTAGGTTTTGCAAAATACTAGATGACAAATAACAGGGACTATTATGTAATCCCGATACGAGTGGTTTCTGTTGCACCCTGTTCTGTTGCACATGCGCGATGAGCCATGTAACCGCTTTAAATACCTTTTTCTGATTAATAAAACTTCAGTTGTGAGAGCAAGCGCTGTCCTTGTCGGTCTCTTCTGTCCGTCTGTTTTTTAGTGCGCTTCAACAAAATTTTCAATTATGAACGTAATCCAACTGGCCCAACTTGCCATCTTGCTGGAATAAAGGAATCCAGGGTATAAGTTACGTGGTAGTCCATGTTTTCAATCACTAAACAACAAATTTACCCCTCAGAACAGCCTGCCAGAAATTCAAACATTACTTTCAGTTACGCAAGGAAAAGCACTTTTATGCGGAAGTGATAGCTGTATTTCTCTTAAACATTGCTTTTATTACAGCGCCTCTAACGGATTTTTCGGCGTCCCCGAGTGCAGGTTTTGAAAAGAGCCACTATGGTTTTTCTTTAGCTGCGACGGGGTTCATTTTTTCGCCCCCTTCGGCGATGGCTGGAACTTGAATCTTTCTGAGGCCTGGGGACACTACTACGGGGACAGTACTTTTTTCCTGCTGGTCAGCATTTTGCTTCTCGCATTCAGAAATGTGCAGAATGACAGTAATATGTACCATAGCCGACATAGCAATGGAGATGTCGTGCAGTTGTCCCTGGTCTTTCACAAACAAGGATAAAAAGCTTCAGATTAGTGAAAGTATTAGCCAATGGCAAATCACGAAAGGTACATGAAGCGCGGGTGCGGTTGGAGCCAACAACAGCTTGCCAAGCGCAAAAATACCACCGTAAGCAACCACCTCAAACGCCCTGAAATATTCTCAAACTTTCTTCAGATTTTCATCGAGCTCTAAAGGTACCGGACATTTTCATCGGGCGGAAGTGCGAAAAATCGTCGTCCCCCTATGCCTTTAAACATATAATATAAAGAAAGTGCGCCAAATATAGTACGATATGCTATATTGACTGCCTGCCAGGTGCACAAGATATGTGAGAGCAGTTCCCAGCGAAAGCGATAATTTAGGGCATGCTGTTAAGTTAGTGTAGACACTAAAATTAAAGAAAATAGATGAAATAGTTACTGTGCCGTGAACTATACGTGCGTGCATGAAATGCTGTGACAAATTTAAAAGCGTCAAGATGCGCGCTAGTTGGTATACGTTCATTTTGCAATGCGAAAATGGACGGTACAAAGGGCATTTCGAAAATAGAAGAGACGACTTCAAGGAAACTTATTTCAGTTTTGAAGTCTACAAACAAAGTGTGGATCTTTTTCCAGGCACTTGTTGGTTGCGTCACTCGAACGTATCCCTCCTATTGGCACGAATTTTCTAAATCGTGAAATACGCCACGTAAAACGCGTAATATCAATGCACTGGGCACTAGAAGCCTAGAAACAAAGCGTGGCTCCTGTTAAGCGAAGCTTGTATACCATACATTTTGGTGGCGGCGTCGTACCCGCCAAAAACAGCACCGGCGAGGCTACAGAATAGCGGCCTTTGGAGGTGCGCCGGTCACAGGCGTATCCGTAAGCGCCGTTGTCCAATAATTGATGACCTCGCCATCGTGGGCTTTACGGCGATCAGTCGTTTATGATACGGCAATCTCACCTTTTAATGAGGTCACTTGCCATTTCACGTTTCCACATTTCATTGTTGTCTGTAGAATTGATGTGTTGCGCTGCTAAGCACGTGGATGACGGTCCAATTCACAGCATGCAGAATAATAATACCTGAGGCTTCACGTCCCAAAACCACGGTATGATTATGAGGTACGCCGTAGTGGAGGGCTCCGGAAATTATACCATCTGATGTTCTTTAACGTGCGCTGACATCAAAGCATCCAGGAAGGAAATAGAGCATTGTGCAATAGAATAGAAAGAAAGAAAGAAAGAAAGAAAGAAAGAAAGAAAGAAAGAAAGAAAGAAAGAAAGAAAGAAAGAAAGAAAGAAAGAAAGAAAGAAAGAAAGAAAGAAAGAAAGAAAGAAAGAAAAGCAGGGTGTCAGGTACGCAAACGCGATCTTTCGCTTGGCGTTACGTGCTTTGATAACACGTGCTGGGACGGCACTCCTTTTCCTTGGCTTCAGTATTGTAGCGCGACTCTCCCTCCTAATATTTCCTTCCTCCGTGCATGCTAACAAAGACTGACAGCGTGTTGGACTCCTTGTACAACACTTGAAAATGCACACTTGGCGATGCATTAGGTTGTACAAAAAGGGACCACAATTCCTACAAGACATAGCAAGACGCAATGGCACAGACGCGTGTCAAATTACTTTGACGCCATCAGTCGATTCCAATGTTTCTCCCTCCTCTAGTGAAGCGTTCTGCACCTTAGGTTGTGTTCCGCTGCCTCCAGAATCGACCCATTCTTGACCGATCGACGATATCAATTGACGACACCATCAGAAATAATGGCAATATGGGATGCTATCATGATGTCACATGATGAAGTCATTTTGCGACGTTATCACTCGCTCTGAAAAGTCCAACTGGGTTTTAAATGCGAATACATGATGATGATGATGATGATGATGATGCAAACTTTATTGGGGTCCAGAGAAGACGCAGGGGAGACCCCGCGCCACCCGGCTAGTCCCACGTAGGGACCGCCAAGCCGAGCTTGGCGGCCCGTTCGCGGGCTTTCTTTCTTAGTCGGGCTATGTGAGGCATCCGGCGTTGTCCGCGCGCCTCTCCGCTCTCACTCCCTCTCCCATAGCAACAGCTACGGGCGCGCGCGCTTATCCTCGCCCCTAGCACCCGGAGCAGGTGGTGCGGGTGGAGTAGTGGAGAGTGAGTGGAGAGGAGGAGCGCGCTCTGGCGTGTGAGGGCGCTCGCATCCGAGCTCCCGCGTGTGTGGAGAGTGTGTAGGAGAGAGCAGGTGCAGTGCTTCGCCGCTCCTTCTCTCGCCGTTCGCTCTCTCTCCTCCCTGCGCCACCGCCTCAATGCAGTGCGTTTGAAACGCGTTTGTAGCGTTTGTGCTGCCTTGGCACACCCTGAAAACAGCGCGTTCTAAACGCGTTTGTGCTGCATTGAAGGCGGTGGCAACATCCTTGAGGTGATTACGAACGCACGTAGGAAGCGTTCGTTGAAAGAGGCGCCCAAAAGGTAGACACATGAGCGCGTTGATTTGTCCAGCTTTACGCCATTAAAATTACTACGCCGTGTACTCTCGGCGCAAGAAATGCATTCGCATTTCCTCACGATTCCCTTCGGGGAGGTGGGGTCATTTTTTAGAACCGGCTGGCGATAGCTTTGTAAAGTGTTGCGGAGGAGAGTGCCAATAAAGTCACTTACGAAATGGCGGCTCAGGAAAATATAGTTTCGCTTCAAGGGCGAACCAATGAATGCGAAAGCAACAAATTGGAATGTCACACGAAGAAAGCCCCGCAGCTTACTTCAATAGCAAACACGGCCGCTACAGTGGGCGAAATGACATTCGCGCGGTCCATGTCTTCGACACAAACATTGCGATGCAAGAGATAAGCGCGCGAGCACAGGCACAACCTGTAGGTCAACGTACCGAGCCGTAGACGGGTAGCCCCACTCTGGTGAAAGACGGGTGGGGCGACGCCATAAGCGCGCCCTTCTGCCCTTTGCGCCATCTCGCGGTTGACAGTGAACAGCCTCTGCCATGCTGAAGACTTACGCCGCATAACATTCCAAGTTGTTGCTGTCGCATTCACTACTTTGCCCTTGCGACGAGGCTGACTTTTTTATTGCGATAGCAATTATATGGACAGTCTCGGCTGGATTTTGCCGTCGCCGTCGCCGCCGTCATGCACCGTATATGTATAAGTATGTATATAAATATAAAGGCCACAAAGAAAAATAACTCAGAAAAATGCTTCCAAAGCGCGGAATCGAACCAGGGACCTCTTGATCCGCAGCGAGCGGCGCTATCCACTACGCCACGAAACGCAGATCCTCCACGTAGCTAACGGCGAGCGTTATACCATTTAGCGCTGGACGGACTCAGAGACAGCAGGCGATAATAAGCGTTTCTTCATTACCAGCGAGGTGGCGCTAGGAGCCCGACGGGCGCATTTAAAAGTCGTCGGCGAGCTCGCTCGCTTCTTCTTATATTTGCGCATGGGAGAAGCTTGCCCTTCCGCTGTCTGCTCGCGCGGTTTTCTCGTGGCGAGGGGTAGAGGAATGTTTCACGCTTTCACCGTGATGTCCGCGCTCATGTTACGGCGCGTACGAATGTCACTCGAGCTCAGGGACGCTGCCAAACGAACAAACAGAAGATGAGCGCGAACTATCAAGTGTCACAGCTCGACACTTGAAGCACGCTAGTTTCCTTCGCTGCTTCGGCCGCCTTTGCAACATAAGCGCTGTTCAAACTGAGAGTATCCATTGGCGAGCCTCACTTCGTATAGCATTAGTTCCTTGCTATCGCATTAATTGCTTCGCCCTTGCGGCGAAACTGTGACTTTTTTTATCGAAGTGCAGTTGTTGGTCAGGGTCACGGCGGAGGGTTCGAATGATAACCTAAGCAAAACAAAAGCGGGATTACTAAAACCTACCGTACACTCTGGCGTTTTTGATCACGTTTTGGACCGTCAGAGTAGGCTTCAATCGTGTTGCGCAATGCTTCCTCCCGACTTTTGACTTCCGCCATGAGCTGTGTGTTTAACGGCTTCCGTATCGCAAGCCTGTGCGTTCATGTGGAGTAGCATATTCGTAACCCCGAAGGAGGATCGTCGAGTCGCAGTTCAATGAAACGTGGGTGCGCGTAAGCACATCAACGAAAGTCGTATGCGCATTGCATGGACCATGACAAAAAGTAAAATTAGATGACATCCGCAGTAATATATTTAGTTATATTTGAGAGCGAATTGGTGTGTTGCTGTTATTTTGGCCAGTACAAGTGGCTGAGGCTAAAAGAATCGCGGTGGCATTGAAGCTGTACTTTAAGTTTACAGGATATGGCTTCTTCGTACAAACTAACCAACCTATTTGTCCAACGTTGGCGCAGTTGCCTTGAGCAACATTGAAGTTCCAGTGAAGTAGCGAATGCGTAGTGCTACCTAACGAATCGGCTCCAATTGCAGTGCACGAGTTCCTGCGTACGTTGTATGAGTGGCTTATTATCCTCATCAGACTATTTCGGGACGATTGTCCCCTCTTCGTTTGCAAAGAACATAGTACCGTAAGTAGTCTCTAATTTCTCTAAATGCAGTTGTCAATGGAAGGACAGCTCTTCCGTACCCATGGAGAAAGAAGTATTTGAGCAGGAGAAGCTTCCAGACCGCGGCCGTGCGCGAGACCGGCGCGATAGCGTCACGGAGGAAATGCGGTTATCGCCACAACAGGACAGATGACGCTTCCGGCGTGTTGCCATCGTTTACATGCGCTTCTATTGACGCGACGCATAAAAGTCGTGATACCGCCTCGTACCATTGTAAAATTGGTTATACTTCTGTCTGTAACATCAATTGGTAGATGTGACAGGTATTTTAGCTGCACTTACCAATAGTTACTGCCCGAACATTAGGCCGTACAGCGCTTGAAACGAGCTGCTAGTTGTGGCCCCTGAGTAAGATGACCCCTCGCGAGGGGCGAGTGGACCCTCGCTCGATGTTTTGCGCACGTGCGTAGGTGGCCATGGGAAAGAATGTTCGCAAAGCGGGCAAGGAAGATGTCAGGCGTTCATTCGCGATTTGGAGGCTTTCTGTCTCTTTAGCGCCCTAAGTTGCTTCCGCCTTACGCCGGCGGCGCTGACTTGTCGATGATCTTTGCGCGCTTTTCATGTCGCAACAAAAAGAGAAGTTTGCAGATTTCTACCAGTACTCTTTTAGCATGGGGCGGAAATGTGGAGTGCCGAACTGCAGCAGTGCGTACGCATCCTTCAAGGAGAAGGATGCGTACGCACCTTCATAGTTCATGGTGGCCCGGTGTGGTTGGAAGCGTGGGCTCGTGCCATACCAAAGAAAGATCGAGAGCTTGCGCCTTGTAACTACGTTTCCGAGAAGTACTTCTCGGAGAGTAAGTCCCATCATTCGTTGCGTCGATGCGTCTGTCCTGCCCCAACCCAGTGCAAAGGCTTTCTGACCCAAACGTGGTTTTGCACTGCCTCCTTAATTTTAATGAAATGTCTGTTTGTATCCCGAAAGTTTTGTCTTTCTTGCTCAAAGAAATATTAGTTTCACTCTGAAACAGCTTATTGGGATTTGTTTGGCCGCTTAACATGAAAGCACTTTGGACGCTGAACTCTCAGTGGTTTTCGCTTGACACCTTTGTAATTGACGGGTGTCGCTGCTCTACACTTGGCGACCAGCTACCGGGTTGCCATCTACTTGCAAGAACGTCATTGAGAAGCCTCCGCACGACGGCGCAAGCACTGCTGTTCACCCTTACCTTGTCCGTAAGCGTATTACCGTTTTGCTAAGGCCACAACAACCGACAAGTATACAGCAGCAACAATACACGTAACGTTATTTTTCATGATGCATCGTGTGAAGGCAATACCTACAGAGTCAGCACTCACAATTATTTGAGAACATAAAACTGCAGTGATTTTTTTTATATTCTACTTATCTGCTGGCGTAAAGCGTTCGTTAGCAACATATTCACTAACGTGAAGTATTTTACCATTTCTTCGCCGAGAACAAAGCGGCAGAGGATATTTCTGCTATTCACACTATTGCCTTCATGACTTCTTTTGCGCAAAACGTACACGGACAGAAGTTGTGAGTTTGCGCCAGTGTTGTCTGCCTCTTTTTTTCCTTGTGTTCGTGTACGTTTTGCGTAAAGGAAGTCACGAATGAGTACCAACTCGCCCAACTTTCAGTTTTGTTGTTACACTATTGCCACTTCTAGCTCTGCTTACCTGATGAGTGGTAACTGGAAAAGCAACAAAAATCTTCGTGGGGACCTAAAAAAGGAATGCGAATATATTTAAGTCAAACAGCAAGGCGGCACCCTATTAAACATCCGCAATGAATAAGAATACAGGGTGTTTCACATAAGCAGAATCAAACATTTAAAAACGAGTGGTTAACCGCAACTGAATGGACCCAACGGCATAAGTTTACCGTCATGTGGCGCTCGCTATGATATTTTTATATTGCGCTTAATTGTTTATTTAATTAAGGTCACTTATGCCACATGTTTTAGTACTCACTTTAGGGCCAAATGTGGTTCGTCACGTCTTATATTTGAGCGTTCGTTTTTAAATGCTATTTATAAAGCATATTTAAAAACGACCGAATCAATTTTTTTTCGGGTGGCATGCATGCTCTGCGGTGAATATTTTCTGACACTTAAAGAAAGCCCGCGAAATATGAAATAAAATCACGCGACTGCGCTCATACCATACCGTACTGCAGCGCTCTCAAATGCGTTTCGGCGGAAAGAACCGGCGCGCGGACCGCCAGCCTATCGCTTCTCAGAGACGATGTTGTTTGCTTGGCGTGTGCGGCCGTCAGAAATGTTGACGCACTGCGGACCCGATGACTAGAGCAGCGGCCGCTCAGTTCGCCGTGGCCCACGAGCCGGTTGTTTCGCTCGAAGCAAGTCTGAGAGCGCTGCAGTGCGGTAACGCACGAGTGCAGCAACGGGGTCATATTTCTCCGACTTTCTTTAAACGCTTGAAAAAATCACTACGAAGTGTGCACGTTTCCACACACACACACAAAAAAACGCCAGGCCTGCGCGGAAAACCCAGCACAGTCACAACGAAAGCTGGAACAGCCGGATTTCTCAAGTTTTTTTTTTTTTAAATTTTGTTGGCTGGTTGTTCCTAGAGGAATGGCACAACCCACCACGGGGGATCGGCCACGAATCGCGCGGAAGAAGGATTTGTGAATGGAAAAAAGCCCGTTATATACTCTCTTGTGGCTACTATACAAGTACACTAGCAACGTACCCACTACGCCACAAATAATTTTTGTGAAATTCGGAACAACCCACCACGATATTATTCGTCATTCTGCGGAGAAGCGAGGTACCATCTGTAAGGCATTATGCGCACTTTTTTGATGCAACAGCTGATGACCATTAAAAATTATGCCTCAGCCCTTTGTAATGGGTTGGAAGCTTTAAGCGGCCCACTAGTTACGTAATTGGTTTAATTCAGTTGAGGCTAACCACTTCTTTCAAATATCTGGTTTCCATTTACGTGAAACACACTGTGTAAATACGATAGAGGCGGCACCCTAAAAAGCTATGACAATAAATACAGTAAAAGCTCGTGAACTCCCACTTGCTTAATTAGAACTTACACTTAATTCGAACTCTAACACAGCCGGCACAGCCCCGTGTATTTCTATGGCGGAAAACTCGCGATAATTCGAACGCGTTGGTATGCACAATGATTGTTTAGGACTGGGAGCCCTGGTTTTTATTGCTCCTCGCAGAAGTCGGCCCGAAGTGATCAGATTGTGTTGCAAAGTCAAACCAAACCAAATTTTCTAGAGATGCAAAACATCGAAACAGGAGCATTTTCCAGCAGATGAGAATTCGGACGCTGTGTTAGAACTCTCCAAACGATGCTCATTGAGTCGCGACGGAAGAAACGCAAAGACATGCAAATTACTGCTTACTTTTAGTATTGATTGCTTTAACTCTGCCATGTAAATACACGGGTTTTGAGCATAAATAGCGTCATATATTTGACATTGAGGCTCATTTCTCACATAAATGCATGCGGATGCTTGTTTCTGGCTTATCGCTGACTGATCAATTATTTCTGTTCGTTGATAGAGCTTCATGAACTCGATTTACGAAGTCACCTGCCACAAACGTGTAATTGCGCCTAGTTCGCGATTAGGGAGTCCATAGGTGCCTTTTTCGGCTTATACCCGCGCAGTGGGTTCGATGTCAGTTATGTTTAGGGGCAGATTCTTCGGCACAGATGAACGATGGCTGATCGGCAGACGGCGTCCGACGGAA
The DNA here is from genome assembly GCF_013339695.2 of Rhipicephalus sanguineus. Classification (NCBI taxonomy): domain Eukaryota; kingdom Metazoa; phylum Arthropoda; class Arachnida; order Ixodida; family Ixodidae; genus Rhipicephalus; species Rhipicephalus sanguineus. The sequence goes on along the minus strand of NC_051185.1, from coordinate 29,188,727 downwards.
AGGGGATGGCGTTATGGAAAGGAGCGGTTCCTTTATCGCCGAACCCCGCAACCTTTTGTTGACGTTAGTTTCGCTGGTGAATCGCCCGTGCGGCGGAAGCCGTCTCACACAGAGGCAGACTGACAAACAACTTGTCGCTGCCGCGACGCCCCTCCCGACAGGATGATGCGGCGGCGTATTTTAATTCTACAGTAATTGTAAACAGACGGCGGCACGTTGTCTCAGAAAAAAACTCTAGACAGGCGACCATCTCTTTTGAATGGGCATGTACGTCCTGCTCCGGTATATTTCAGTCGTACCTTCACAGAATGACTGATTGTTTCTTTAGCTGATTTCCTGCATGACAAGGGCAGCAAAGCGTGAGAATGTGGAGGCGGAGGCACGTATCTGCGAGTGAAAAAGTTCTTTGCTTCCTTGGTGGAACATCGAAAGGCGTTGGTCCCACAAGGTGGTCTCAGACGGGACAGGATACCTTTAAAGGAGAAAATATGAGAGGAGGAGGGCATGGTGTTCGAGGGAGAGATGTGGAAGAAGGGACAGAGGTAGTGCTTGGCGCCGACTCTGATCTAGGGATGAGAAAAAAGAGCGATAACTAAGTGTTGATTTATATAAAGTGAAAACTCCTAAGGATTTGGAAGGTGACGTCTGGTGAGGATCCAGCCCAGTTGTTGTGAGCCATGTTTAGTAACCGAGTAATTGGAACAATTTTACAGTCCTCTTCGAGTTCGAATTAACGAGCTTTTATTGCAGCATAAAAGGGCTCGTGGGCACGCTCATGAGAAAATTAGAGTACTTGAGTAATTAGAGCACTGCGGCCCGCGGGCTGCAGGTTGCCGACCCGTGATTTAGAGTACGACATATAATACTGCAGGGGAACGGTAAGCTGTCCCTTTATATCAGCAAAGGACATGCACAATAGGTGTCAGCCAGGTGCTGTGAATATAATGGGGGTGGTTGGGGATTCACAGTACGGGGAATCGTGCACCTCGCGCGTCACGTAGCATGTCATCTTTAAAGGCGAAGGCCTTGGATGCTTCACCAAAGGTGAAATTTGTCCGTCGGCGCTGACATCGTTGGCGTCAACAAGCGTTATGCAGAAAATCATCATGACGTAAAGACGTCACCATACGACGCCATCAAGACGTCGAAGATCGCAAAAGTTTATGACGTGGTTTATGACATGGTTTCACTATCACGTCAATGATGACGTCATCTAGCGGCATCATCGCTTGGTCAAAGGTGGGACGATCAAGGAGCAAGAGCAAAACCAGGTGAGATCCACAAAGCTTACCATGCCTCCGATGCTGGATGCTGTGCAAAACGGCTTTACCAGAAAGTTATCGGATGGGGGTGAGGAAGGAGGATAAAGACTGACAGAAAAAAAAATAAAATAATTGTCGCGTTCGAGTCGTCTTAGGGAAAAAAATTAGGGAATCTGTGAGTTATTTCCGAGCTGAGAGCTGACCAATAAACCCTCGCATGCTGCCTGAAGACATTCAAGTCTGCCGGGAGGAGACTCTCGCTGTGAAAGAACGAGATGGAATCAATCAGGGGACCGTGTCTTTGTTACAGTGGAGCATCGGTCGTGTTATGCGATGGTTGTGAGTTCAGTCCCTAACAGAGGAAAGTTGACTTCTTCATCCGCTCTAATGAAGTTTCATTATCTTGTAACTAGTACAGAACCGTTAGACACTCCAAGTAATGTTCTCTATGCGTCCCTTGGTTTTATTATCTGGTGATGTAAGTAGGTTTTGACGGACAGGGTCGTCAACCCTTTGTCTACACACATACAGCGCGACAGAAGCTTGCCAATCTTCCGTTGTAGAGTGCATAGCAGGGCGTAGGTAAAGGGAGTTTGGAAAATTCGGCCGCGGAGTGTTTATTTATTTATTTATTTCGCATTGCGCAATCCTGCCTCCTAGATGTTTCCTTCCTACCTGCCGAGACTTAAACCCACACTAACGTGCTTAACAGCCCAACACTTCTGTTGCTACTGGCAACAACGACGGCCACGCTTCAAACAGTGAAATTCATCAATGAAATGTGGCAAGGTGAAATGTAAACCGAACTCGATGAAAGATCTGATTTCGATGTAAGAAACGGCAGATCACCGACAAGCCTACCATCGAGAAAGCATCAGTTATTTGGAAAACGGCACACAAAACGGCGCATAAAACGCCGAAAAACATCGCATATGTGACCGGCGCACCTTCAAGGCCATATTTGTGTAGACCCGCATTTATTTACACTTACCGGCACCGGATGTTTCGTGAATTTGGCCGCCGCCGTGATGTTACTCATAGAAGCTTCGCTTAGGAAAAGATGGGAATGAGTTTCAGTACTCTGTACTGTAACCACGTGATATATGCTTGTAGTGCAGTGCTTTAAGAACAAGAAACGTAGAACATTAAGAGTGCTATGTACCCCACTATGGTAGAACAGTAACCGGTTTCTTATTATCCAGAATATTACTTATCGTGTTGCGAATTAAGTGAAAGATTCACAGTAATTTGTACCCAAGTATTCAAGAGGTGTATCCGCTTGCCCGTGTGTTCTTATGCACGAGGGTAAAAGCTTCAGAGTAGTGAAATTACTCAACTACGTTAGAGCCCTGTGCTATACGTGTGGTCAGAAAAATTGATTATATCATGGACGGTTAACCTGAATAACAATTCCACGTAACATTTGCTCGCTAGAAATGCGTTTACGAGAGTCACAAAACAGGCATCAGTTATGTGCACATGAATGAACATATGAAATTGTATGGAGAGAACACGTGCAATTTATGTTCCACACATGCATAGATAATTTGTTACAAAAAGTTGAGCATGTATATCCAGATTACACGGTTGAACAGAAAGCACGAATAAGGCAATTCCCACGACAATTATTTACGGATCACTAATCTTGAAGCGGAAAGCCATTTCACAAGCACGTGAATGCCACTTTAACCAACCGCCTTAAGCGCACTGGGATCCTGAAAAATATTCTTGAATTTTTCACCAAGCTTCACAGGAGCCGAAAATTGCGATTTCGTACAATCATGGAAAACCTACAATAAAAATTTAATACATGCACAATTGCGCTATCATATGACATGTTACGCTATACGGCAGACACGCAAGATTTCTGAGATAAGTTCCCGACAGAAAGCGACATTTTAGCGGGTCATGCTCTTAAGTAAGTATGAACTCATTGGCTGTGTTGATTGGCATTGGTGTGCATTGGCATGGCGAGTTCTTTTGAGCGTTTTTATTCTTCTCGGGGACACTACTACGGTGACAGTACTAAGCTTTTTCCTGCTGGTAAGCATTTTGCTTATCGCATTCAGAAATATGCAGAATGACTTACAGTAATATGTGCAGTTGTCCCTGGTCTTTCACAAACAAAGGTAAAGAGCTTCAGATTAGTGACAGTATTAAACAATGGCAAATCACGAAGCTATCCATGTTTAGACAAAACTGACAGGAGGGGTGGGTGCAGTTGGAGCCAAGCACTGCTGGGCAAGCGCAAAAACGCCACCGTAAGCAAGCACCTCAAACGCCCTGGAATCTTCTCAAACTTTCTTCATATTTTCATCGAGCTCTAAAGGTGCCGGATATTTTCATCGGGCGGGAGCACGAAAAATCGTCGCCCCCCTATGCCTTTAAACATATAATATAAAAAAATGCGCCAAATATCGTACGACATGTTACATTGACTGCATGTCAGGTGCACTAGATTTGTGAGAGCAGTTCCCAGCGAAAGCGATAATTTAGGGCATGTTGATAATTTCGCGTAGACACTAAAATTAAAGGAAATAGATGGAAAAGTTACTGCGCCATGAACTATACGTGATTGCATGAAATGCTGTGACGAATTTAAAAGCTTCAAGATGCGGGCTAGTTGGTATACGTTCATTTTACAATGCGAAAATGGACGGTACAAAGGGCATTTAGAAAATAGAAGAGACGATTTCAAGGAAACTTATTTGAGTTTTGAAGTCTACAAACAAAGTGTGGCTCTTTTTCCAGGCACTTGTTGGTTGTGTCACTCGAACGTATTCCTCCTAGTGGCGCGAATTTTCTAAATCGTGAAATACGCCACGTAAAACGCGTAATATCAATGTACTGGGCACTAGAAATCTAGAAACAAAGTGTGGCTCCTGTTAGGCGAAGCTTGTATACCATACATTTTGGTGGCGGCGTCATACCCGCAAAAAAAAAAAAATCAGCGCCGGCGAGGCTACAGAAAAGCGGCCTTTGGAGGTGCGCCGGTCATAGGCGTATCCGTATGCGCCGTTGTCCAATAATTGATGACCTGGCCATCGTGGGCTTTACGGCGATCAGCCGTTTCTGATACGGCAATCTCACCTTTTAATGAGGTCACTTGCCATTTCACGTTTCCACATTTCATTGTTGTCTGTAGAATTGATGTGTTGCGCTGCTAAGCACGTGGATGACGGTCCAATTCACAGCATGCAGAATAATAATACCTGGGGCTTCACGTCCCAAAACCACGGTATGATTATGAGGTACGCCGTAGTGGAGGGCTCCGGAAATTATACCATCTGATGTTCTTTAACGTGCGCTCACATCAAAGCGTGCAGCATTGTGCAATACAATAGAAAGAAAGAAAGAAAGAAAGAAAGAAAGAAAGAAAGAAAGAAAGAAAGAAAGAAAGAAAGAAAGAAAGAAAGAAAGAAAGAAAGAAAGAAAGAAAGAAAGAAAGAAAGAAAGAAATGCAGGGTGTCAGGTAGGCGCACGCGATCTTTCGCTTGGCGTTACACGCTTTGATAACACGTGCTGGTACGGCACTCATTTTCCTTGGTTTCAGTATTGTAGCGCGACTCTCCCTCCTAATATTTCCTTCCTCCGTGCATGCTAACAAAGACTGACAGCGTGTTGGACTCCTTGTGCAACACTTGAAAATGCACACTTGGCGATGCATTAAGTTGTACGAAAAGGGACCACAGTTCCTACAAGACATAGCAAGACGCAGTGGCACAGACGCGTGTCGAATTACTTTGACGCCATCAGTCGATTCCAATGTTTCTCCTTCCTCTAGTGAAGCGTTCTGCACCTTAGGTTGTGTTCCGCTGCCTCCAGAAGCGACCCATTCTTGACCGATCGACGATGTCAATTGATGACACCATCAGAAATATTGGCAATATGGGATGCTATCATGATGTCACATGATGAAGTCATTTTGCGACGTTATCACTCGCTCTGAAAAGTCCAACTGGGTTTTAAATGCGAATACATGATGATGATGATGATGATGATGATGCAAACTTTATTGGGGTCCAGAGAAGACGCAGGGGAGACCCCGCGCCACCCGGCTAGTCCCACGTAGGGACCGCCAAGCCGAGCTTGGCAGCCCGTTCGCGGGCTTTCTTTCTTAGTCGGGCTATGTGAGGCATCCGGCGTTGTCCGCGCGCCTCTCCGCTCTCACTCCCTCTCCCATAGCAACAGCTGCGGGCGCGCGCGCTTATCCTCGCCCCTAGCACCCGGAGCAGGTGGTGCGGGCGGAGTAGTGGAGAGTGAGTGGAGAGGAGCAGCGCGCTCTCGCGTGTGAGGGCGCTCGCATCCGAGCTCCCGCGTGTGTGGAGAGAGCGTAGGACAGGGCAGGTGCAGTGCTTCGCCGCTCCTTCTCTCGCCGTTCGCTCTATCTCCTCCCTGCGCCACCGCCTCAATGCAGTGCGTTTGAAACGCGTTTGTAGCGTTTGTGCTGCCTTGGCACAGCCTGAAAACAGCGCGTTCTAAACGCGTTTGTGCTGCATTGAAGGCGATGACAACATCCCTGAGGTGATTACGAACGCGCGTAGGAAGCGTTCGTTGAAAGAGGCGCCCAAAGGTAGACACTTGAGCGCGTTGATTTGTCCAGCTTTACGCCATTAAAATTACTACGCCGTGTACTCTCGGCGCAAGAAATACATTCGCCTTTCCTCACGATTCCCTTCGGGGAGGTGGGGTCATTTTTTAGAACCGGCTGGCGATAGCTTTGTAAAGTGTTGCGGAGGAGAGTGCCAATAAAGTCACTTACGAAATGGCGGCTCAGGAAAATATAGTTTCGCTTCAAGGGCGAACCAATGAATGCGAAAGCAACAAATTGGAATGTCACACGAAGAAAGCCCCGCACCTTACTTCAATAGCAAACACGGCCGCTACAGTGAGCGAAATGACATTCGCGCGGTCCATGTCTTCAACACAAACATTGCGATGCAAGAGATAAGCGCGCGAGCACAGGCGATCACACCCTGTAGGTCAACGTACCGAGCCGTAGACGGGTAGCCCCACTCTGGTGAAAGACGGGTGGGGCGACGCCATAAGCGCGCCCTTCTGCCCTGTGCGCCATCTCGCGGTTGAAAGTGAACACGCCTCTGCCATGCTGAAGACTTACGCCGCATAACATTCCAAGTTGTTGCTGTCGCATTCACTACTTTGCCCTTGCGACGAGGCTGACTTTTTTTTATCGAAGTGCAGTTGTTGGTCAGGGTCACGGCGGAGGGTTCGAATGATAATCTAAGCAAAACAAAAGCGGGATTACTAAAACCTACCGTACACTCTGGCGTTTTTGATCACGTTTTGGACCGTCAGAGTAGGCTTCAATCGTGTTGCGCAATGCTTCCTCCCGACTTTTGACTTCCGCCATGAGCTGTGTGTTTAACGGCTTCCGTATCGCAAGCCTGTGCGTTCATGTGGAGTAGCATATTCGTAACCCCGAAGGAGGATCGTCGAGTCGCAGTTCAATGATACATGGGTGCGCGTAAGCACATCAACGAAAGTCGTATGCGCATTGCATGGACCACGACAAAAAGTAAAATTAGATGACATCCGCAGTATTATATTTAGTTATATTTGAGAGTGAATTGGTGTGTTGCTGTTATTTTGGCCAGTACAAGTGGCTGAGGCTAAAAGAATCGCGGTGGCATTGAAGCTGTACTTTAAATTTACAGGATATGGCTTCTTCGTACAAACTAACCAACCTATTTGTCCAACGTTGGCGCAGTTGCCTTGAGCAACATTGAAGTTCAAGTGAAGTAGCGAATGCGTAGTGCTGCCTAATAAATCGGCTCCAATTGCAGTGCACCAGTTCCTACGCACGTTGTATGAGTGGCTTATTATCCTCCTCAGACTATTTCGGGACGATTGTCCCCTCTTCGTTTGCAAAGAACATAGTACCGTAAGTAGTCTCTAATTTCTCTAAATGCAGTTGTCAATGGAGGGACAGCTCTTCCGTACCCATGAAGAAAGAAGTATTTGAGCAGGAGAAGCTTCCAGACCGCGGCCGTGCGCGAGACCGGCGCGATAGCGTCACGGAGGAAATGCGGTTATCGCCACAACAGGACAGATGACGCTTCCGGCGTGTTGCCGTCGTTTACATGCGCTTCTATGGACGCGACGCATAAAAGTCGTGATACCGCCTCGTACCATTGTAAAATTGGTTATACTTCTGTCTGTAACATCAATTGGTAGATGTGACAGGTATTTTAGCTGCACTTACCAATAGTTACTGCCCGAACTTTAGGCCGTACAGCGCTTGAAACGAGCTGCTAGTTGTGGCCCCTGAGTAGATGACCCCTCGCGAGGGGCGAGTGGCCCCTCGCTCGATGTTTTGTGCACGTGCGTAGGTAGCCATGGGAGAGAAAGTTCGCAAAGCGGGCAAGGAAGATGTCAGGTGTTCATTCGCAATTTCGAGGCTTTCTGTCTCTTTAGCGCCCTCAGTTGCTTCCGCCTTGCGCCGGCGGCGCTGACTTGTCGATGATGTTTGTGCGCTTTTCATGTCGCAACAAAAAGAGAAGTTTGCAGATTTCTACCAGTACTCTTTTAGCATAGGGCGGAAATGTGCAGTGCCGAACTGCAGCAGTGCGTACGCATCCTTCAAGGAGAAGGATGCGTACGCACCTTCATAGTTCCTGGTGGCCCGGTGTGGTTGGAAGCGTGGGCTCGTGCCATACCAAAGAAAGATCGAGAGCTTCCGCCTTGTAACTACTTTTCCGAGAAGCACTTCTCGGAGAGTAAGTCCCATCATTCGTTGCGTCGATGCATCTGTCCTGCCCCAACCCCGTGCAAAGGCTTTCTGACCCAAACGTGGTTTTGCACTGCCTCCTTAATTTTAATGAAATGTCTGTTCGTATCCCGAAAGTTCTGTCTTTCTTGCTCAAAGAAATATTAGTGTCACTCTGAAACAGCTTATTGGGATTTGTTTGGCCGCTTAACATGAAAGCACTTTGGACGCTGAACTCTCAGTGGTTTTCGCTTGACACCTTTGTAATTGACGGGTGTCGCTGCTCTACACTTGGCGACCAGCTACCGGCTTGCCATTTACTTGCAAGAACGTCATTGAGAAGCCTCCGCACGATGGCGCAAACACTGCTGTTCACCCTTACCTTGTCCGTAAGCGTATTACCGTTTTGGTAAGGCCACAACAACCGACAAGTATACAGCAGCAACAATACTCGTAACGATATTTTTCATGATGCATCGTGTGAAGGCAATGCCTACAGAGTCAGCACTCACAATTATTTGAGAACATAAAACTGCAGTGATTTTTTTTCATATTCTACTTATCTGCTGGCGTAAAGCGCTCGTTAGCAACATATTCACTAACGTGAAGACTTTTACCATTTCTTCGCCGAGTAAAGTGCCGCCCAGAAACGTCTGAGACGTATTTTAGTGGAATAAAGCGGCAGAGGATATTTCTGCTATTCACACTATTGCCTTCATGACTTCTTTTGCGCAAAACGTACACGGACAGAAGTTGTGAGTTTGCGCCAGTGTTGTCTGCCTCTTTTTTTCCTTGTGTTCGTGTACGTTTTGCGCAAAGGAAGTCACGAATGAGTACCAACTCGCCCAACTTTCAGTTTTGTTGTTACACTGTTGCCACTTCTAGCTCTGCTTACCTGATGAGTGGTAACTGGAAAAGCAACAAAAATCTTCGTGGGGACCTAAAAAAGGAATGCGAATATATTTAAGTCAAACAGCAAGGCGGCACCCTATTAAACATTCGCAATGAATAAGAATATAGGGTGTTTCACATAAGCAGAATCAAACATTTAAAAACGAGTGGTTAACCGCAACTGAATGGACCGAACGGCATAAGTTTACCGTCATGTGGCGCTCGCTTTGATATTTTTATATTGCGCTTAATTGTTTAATTAATTAAGGTCAATTATGCCACATGTTTTAGTACTCACTTTAGGGCCAAGTGTGGTTCGTCACGTCTTATATTTGAGCGTTCGTTTTTAAATGCTATTTATAAAGCATATTTAAAAACGACCGAATCAATTTTTTTCGGGTGGCATGCATGCTGTGCGGTGAATATTTTCTGACACTTAAAGAAAGCCCGCGAAATATGAAATAAAATCACGCGACTGCGCTCATACCATAACGTACTGCAGCGCTCTCAAATGCATTTCGGTGGAAAGAACCGGCGCGCGGATCGTCAGCCTATCGCTTCTCAGAGACGATGTTGTTTGCTTGGCGTGTGCGGCCGTCAGAAATGTTGACGCACTGCGGACCCGATGACTAGAGCAGCGGCCGCTCAGTTCGCCGTGGCCCACGAGCCGGTTGTTTCGCTCGAAGCAAGTCTGAGAGCGCTGCAGTGCGGTAACGCACGAGTGCAGCAACAGGGTCATATTTCTCCGACTTTCTTTAAACGCTTGAAAAAATCACTACGAAGTGTGCACGTTTCCACAAAAAAAAAACAAACAAAAAAAAACGCCAGGCCTGCGCGGAAAGCCCAGCACAGTCACAACGAAAGCTGGAAGAGCCGGATTTCTCAAGTTTTTTTTTTTTTAATTTTGTTGGCTGGTAGTTCCTAGAGGAATGGCACAACCCACCACGGGGGATCGGCCACGAATGGCGCGGAAGAAGGATTTGTGAATGGAAAAAAAGCCCGTTATATACTCTCTTGTGGCTACTATACAAGTACACTAGCAACGTACCCACTACGCCACAAATAATTTTTGTGAAGTTCGGAAGAACCCACCACGATATTATTCGTCATTTTGCGGAGAAGCGAGGTACCATCTGTAAGGCATTATGCGCACTTTTTTGATGCGACGGCTGATGACCATTAAAAATTATGGCTCAGCCCTTTGTAATGGCTTGGAAGCTGTAAACGGCCCACCAGTTATGTAATTTGCATTGGGTGACGCCCGGTCGCTATTTCCCTCTCCCGTCATGCTGTATAACATACGTTGACGTGGGAGAGAGACGGGGGGGGGGGGGCGAAGAACTTTACGGAGACCCCAAGGAAATGGATCATGCGCTTATGGGCTTCCTTGGCAACCAGTACAAGTGCACTTGCGAGGAACCCACTACGCTCTAAATCATTGTAATTTTACTGAGACCCCGAGGAAATGGATCATGCGCTTATGGGCTTCCTTGGCAACGAATACAAGTGCACTTGCGAGGAAGCCACTACGCTATAAATCATTCTAATTTTTGAGAAGTAGGGCAGCAGGCACTGTGCCATTTTTCGTCATTCTACGGAGAGCCGTGGTACCTGCTAAACGCATGTAAGGCATTATGCGCACTTTGTTGATGCTGTGCCTGATGACGACGAAGAATTATGGCAGAGCTTTTTGTAATGGGTTGGAAGCATTCAACAACCTACTCGTTGCGCAATTCGCATTGTGTGACGCCTGGTTACAGATTCGCGTTGTGCGACGCTTGGTGCTTATTTTACTCTTCTACCACGCTATATTGCATATGCTAATGTGGTTCCTTCCCGACATGAAGCCTGTATAGGACCTTTTTGCAAAGCAGTTTCAAGCACCGCCATGCCACAGCGGTTGAATACTGGGCTCCCACGCAGAGGGCCCAGGTTCGAACCTCGTTCCATCCTGGAATTTTTTTCTTATTTCGTTTTTTTTTTCTTATTTCGAGCGATACTGGTTACGGACACCGGCGGCGGCGGCGGCGGCGGCGGCGGACAACTACGGCGCCAAAAACGGCCGGTGAAATGATCTCATAACAGCTTTCGCTGTAAAGCCTACCGCGCTCTCTGACGTGTTTGTTCGCTTGTTGGACCGATGCAGTATAGCTTCGGTCGTGTTGCGCAATGCTCCCTCCTAACATTTAACTTCCGCCATGTGCTGTGGGCTTAAGGGCTTCCTTATCGCAAGCCTGTGTGTTCATAGACATTACATATATTAGTAACACTGACTGATGATCGTCGAGTCCCCGTTCAATGAAATAACGGTGTACATAGCAATTCATCAACGGAAGTTCTATACGCAGTGACTGCGACAAAGAAAAATCGGACAACTCCGAAGTAGTATCTTTAATTATATATATATGTAAGAAAGAAATCGTGCTTGCGCTGTTACTTTGACCAGTAAACTTGGCCGAGGCTAAAAGAAACGCGGCTACATTGAAATTTCGCTTAAAAAGTTACAGAATATGGCTATTTCTCACAAAACTTACGAACATATTTGTCCAACGTGTGCACAGTTGCCTTGAGCAACATTGAAGTTCTAGTTAAGTAGCAAATGGGTAGTGCTACTGCGAGTAATCCGGCTCCAATTGCAGTCCCAGGTTCCCGTGAGTGCGATTGATCGAAGCTTGTTAGTGTCCTTAGACTCATCGCGACAGTTGTCCACTCTTGCTTTGCGAAGCACATAGTGCCGTAAGTCGTATCCAATTTCTCTAAATGCACTAATAAATGCAGGGACCGCTCTCCCGTACCTAACTACATAGTGCACTTAACCGCACACTTTTCAACTGAGTGACCTGTGATGCTGGTGATTTTGTTCAAAAAAATGCTCCATCGCGGAAATAACATGTGACGCGGTCACCCAAGAGCCTCCTCAACCACAAATGGCGCGCCAATTAAGAAGTAATAAAATAATATTAATAAAACGAAATAAATTTTCATTCGGCGGCTGGGGTGTGACCTCGTTCCCCCTAGTCCGAAAGCGAGTGCTTTGACCATATTCCTGACCAGTAGGTCAAGCGTCCATGCTTCCACAACAGGGCTGGGCAAAGATACTTTGAAATTGTATCGCGATACGATACAAGATACTCAGGCAAGAAGTATTTGAGATACAGATACAAGATACTGCCACAAGAATTGTATCCGATACGATACTTGGCAATTGTATCTTAAGATACTTCGATACATTCGCAAAATTGTTTTTATAAGTCCATATAATGTAGCAGCAAACGCCTATGCACAAAAACATCTGCTTGATAATTTCTTAACATTGACCCATTTCGTTTCATTTATTTATTTACATCATACTCTTGGCCATGTGGCCCAAGCAGGAGGGCCAATGTACAGCATAGGAAACACACGTACAAGGACAATTGAAAATCTCAAACGAAGGAAGGCAAGCAAACAAACAGCTCTAATATGAAAATGTTGTTTAGGAAATAGTGAGAATGTAATTATGAATTTATTCAGGCCAGTCCGGATGATGAAAAGGTATCAGGTTCCATTCCTCAGTAGGTCGGGGAAAAAAAAGAAAATTAAAAAAAATTAAAAAGAAAATGAGTGAAATGTCTGTTAGTATCTCAAAACTTTGCCCTTCTTGCTCAAATTACATTAGTTTCCTTCCGAAACAGCTTATTGGAGCTTGTTTTAGCTTCTCAACAGGACAGCTGTTTATACACTTCGCTGCAGTAGTTCGGGGGAAAAAAAATTAAAAAAAAAATTTAATGAGTGAATTGTCTGTTAGTATCACAAAATTTTGCCCTTCTTGCTAAAATTACATTAGTTTCCTTCCGAAACAACTTATTGGAGTTTGTTTTAGCTTCTTAACAGGACAGCTGTTTATACACTTCGCTGACAGCGCTTCGTGCTTGTAAATTTTGCAATTGATGGGAGTCGCTGATCTGCTTGCCGACCAGCTAACGGGTTGCCATCTAATCACAAGAACTTCAATAAGAAGCCTTCGCACGATGGCACAAATACCGGCGTAGACTTTTGCCTTGTCCGTAAAAGCGTTGGCGCAATACCGGATCACTGGACAGGTGTACAGCAGCAACAACGCTGGTAGCGAATCTTTTTTCTTGACGCATCGCGTATACCAGGGGTCTCAAGCACCGTGTTCCTCCCATTTGTTTTTATTTTCTTAATAAGTATGTACATGAGCTACAATGACATGACCGGTCTAAAACATTCTTTTCGTGAGGACATGTGGTCGCCATGTGTTAAAACATAACCGTGGAACAAAAACTCGGTTCGACCCCGGGCGCAGCGGTCGCATTTCGATGAAGGCGAACGCGTAGTGTGCGATGTCTGTGCACGTTAAAGCACACCAGATGGTCCAAATTGCTGGCCATGCAGGCCACGCTAACCCCGCCTGCTGCAACATCACCACCACCCCCACGTCCCTTGTATTTCATCTAGTGGTTCTGGGACGTTAAACCCCGGATATTATTATCATTATTATTAACAAAATCTCGATATTTCAGAATCCGCGCCCAGATTTCAGTCATTCTGTAACTGTATCGACGTTTCTCGAACCCTGAGTCCAAATTCCTTTCAGAAATGACCTATATATGAGATATGGGAAAGGTTCCTTTCAAATGGCCGCGTTAGCTGTCATCTTCAAGCTACTCCTGCTCCCCCCCCCCTTCAACCTTCACTTTACTGCCCTGGCTCTTGCGGGACTGCATTTAGTGACTGCGGTCCGCTCGCTTTAGGGTGAGCGTGAGACACCTGGTGTATACGTAGAGGACATAAACTGCAATGAATTTTCATATTGTACTTTTCTGCTGGCGTAAAGGACTCTTTGTTGATATACTCACTAAAGTACAATCTTTTAACCATATTTCTTCAAGGAGAGAACATGTGCAACCCAGAAACGTCTCATACGTATTGTATAGTTGCACAAAGCGTCGCTGGATACCGCCACTATTCGCGCTACTGCCACTTATAAGTTCTGATTACGTGGCGATTAGTAGTACTAAAAAATTCAGGAAGGCCTAAAAGAGGAAAACAAATGTAGGTAAAACAGAGAGTCGGTTGCGTATCAAACATTCACACTGAGTGACTACAGAAAGACGATACAGACGGTACCCTTAATAGCTACGACAATTAAGCATGAAATGTCGTCAACTCACCTGTTAAGGTGAGACAATAGAAAATTCTGTGCCTATGGAAAATTGCCTGAAACTGATCGCGAGGACGCTTACCAGAAAAAACAGAGTGTTCGGTATAACAGCCTTTCTCGAAGCCCCTTCCTAACATCTTTAAGATGGCTCCTAATAATTTCCTTTTTTTATAACGCAAACTCAATTTCGCTATTTTACTAAGCGGTAAGCAGACTGTTTTGTACTGTATACTCAAGGCGCGCCCACATAATTATATATCTGTTTTCAAAATCGCCTTGGCAACGTGTAAATGTGTAAACAGTAGTAGAAATATTGCAGACATTCAAAAGAATAAAGCAGATATCTTATTTTGGTAGTCCGTTACAAAAGATATACTGCAGTGACCAAACCGTAAAAAAAAAAAAAAAACAGCACAGAGACTTAGGCAATGTATGGGATGCAAAAGGACAGCTAAGAAAGCACTTGTGCTAACATTCGAATTATGATTTTATAAATTTTTGAATAAGGACAGCAGGAAAAAAAAATACGGTAGGCCAAGATAACGCTCGCTCTATTATATCTAGCATCAGTATCAGCGGTGCTAAAGTTGTTAGAATCTTATTTGCATATAACTTAATTCATTGCATGTAAGTCGAACTTACAACCACGAGATCCTTCAAATCGTTGATATGTAAAAGCCACGAGACGCAAAGCAAACCCATCCTTGCAGGCGTCAGATTTCGTTACGAAGCAAGACGCAAGAGAATCTTCAATAACGACACTGTAGCAACGTCAGAATTTGCGCGATAGACGCCGCACGCATTGGAGAACGCGGCGTAGGACAGTGGTCAAGAGCAAGTGTCATGGCATGGGCGCAACTAAGAACAAAGAAACATCGAGAAAACATAAGGTACTTGGGATGGGCGTAGACGTGACTCTGCTCCACCAATACGGACGCGCAGACCTCATATTCTGCCCTCACTGGAGGGCATTGGCAGAAAGAAAATTTCATCACTGCCTTTAGTTTTATTTAGATGGCATAGTGACGCCAGGACCATCTTGTGGAGCGGAGTTGGGCCAGCGATTTTTGTCTCGCACGGTTGTTTTGCGACAGCAGTATCTTGTATCTTAAGATACACGATACATTATCGAATGTATCGGAAATACAGATACAGATACTTGTTTTTCGAGACGTATCGCGATACAGATACAAGATACCCAAAGAGTATCTAAGATAGTATCTAAGATACATGTATCTTCGATACTGCCCAGCACTGTTCCACAATGTGAACTGAACTGAAGCATACAAAAGC
Source organism: Rhipicephalus sanguineus (assembly GCF_013339695.2). NCBI lineage: Eukaryota > Metazoa > Arthropoda > Arachnida > Ixodida > Ixodidae > Rhipicephalus > Rhipicephalus sanguineus. The sequence goes on along the minus strand of NC_051185.1, from coordinate 29,173,387 downwards.
GTTCTATCGATTATGCAAAAACTCACAGGGCACCTTATTCATTGGCCTAGCATGGCTCGAAGGTGAAAGTTACCTTATTTTTCTTCACAGTCGATACATTCATCCTCCTCCCCTTCCCCTTTCGTAGATTTCTGTTAACGTCGTTTTCACGGCTTCCACGATTGGAGGCATTGAAAGCTTTCTGCACCTATTTGACCTGCCTCCGTGGTCGGCCCACCTGTGACCAGGCGACGATGTCAGATGACGTAATTATGTGCCGGCATGATGATATCACACGGTTTGCCGTCCTGCGACGTCATCATGATGTCGCAGGTCGCCGATGACGATTTTTGTAGCACTCGTGTAGAAGCAGCGGACGGTCAATTTTCGCGTTTGATGAGACATCTATGTCTTTCGCCTTAAAAGGAATCGCGAGGCAATACACTCGTTATAGGCGGTTCATCAAGATATGTCGTGTTGGCGGACTAAAAGCGATCTGGCCGAGAACGCATCAGGTCGATATGAGGAAGTGTACATGTCAGGAACGTTCCGACTTCGAGAAAATTAAATACGTAGACCATGTTCCCATAATCGTATCATGGTCCTTGTATTGGCCTGGAGAACATTGGAAAGAACATGAAAGACGCCACGCCGAATCAGCCCGAAAACAGCGTTCCGGTGACGGCCACTACTTAGAAAGAAAGAAAGAAAGAAAGAAAGAAAGAAAGAAAGAAAGAAAGAAAGAAAGAAAGAAAGAAAGAAAGAAAGAAAGAAAGAAAGAAAGAAAGAAAGAAAGAAAGAAAGAAAGAAAGAAAGAAAGAAAGAAAAGTAGTACATCAGATACGCCCACGCCAACATTTGCTCGCCCTTATTTGGTCGATTGGAGGAGGGCTCCTGATTTTTTTCGAGCATGTTTCGCCAGGGCATTCAATTCTAGGCGCTGCGTTGACGCGGTCCTGCGTGGCAACTATGGGTCCACCGCTCATTGTGACAACGCCAGAGGAGCAGCGCGTTTATGAACAACGCCGACGAGAGAAGTGAAGGGAGTGCGTCCGCCAGCTCCACTGGTTATCCACCTTCACCGCATGGATAGGCTGTATTTGAACGCGAAAGCGTCAAAGAGCTCATGCCCCAGAAACACGGTGTAAGAAAATCTCGGTGTCGGCATCGGCGTGGTTGGTTGCGGGCGATAAATCGGCATTGTCCGGTAGCGAAAGACTGCGATAGATACAAATGGTAAAGATCATGGGTCCGAGCGGGAATCGAACCCACACACTCTGCGTGGCAAAGAGGTGTTTTACCATAGGGCCACGCCAGTGCTTGAAGCACTTTCGGTAAAAAAAAAGTACACCATCTCCCACTAAACGGAAACATGTGGGGATGCGAAGCAGCGCATGGGTCGACTTAAAGTTCCGTTCATCACGGGCACCTTGCCCGATGTTAACGAGTCCTTGCAAGTGGAGCACACCATGAATTCACTGTAGTTGCTGTTGCTGTTACTCGTCCCGAACTCTTGTTGGAGCGCGCCGCGCGGGCTCATCGCGCATCTGCAGAATCTCCTTTCCCGACGCCATCACGTGATTGCTGAGAGAGTGTAAGGGGGTGAAGCCACAGCGTTTTACCCAGCCCCTTACGCAGGCCCGAACGCGCTAGCGCGTGCCAGCGCGTTCTGACTAGGATACAACGCATGGTTCATCGCGCGTTTTAAGTGCTCTGCGCGTATCATCATCAAGGCGGTCGAAGAACAAGAGGAAGACGACTTTTCCTTGGCGCGAGCATGCGTTCAATATGTTACAGATGGCTATGCTAGGTGGTAAAAAGCGGACGGTCGTCAATGGATGGACAAAGCCCCGAGCAAAAGCTGCTTCGTATCCGACGCCGGCAAAGGGATGGGAAAAAGAAGTAAGGGTGAGGATGGGAGAGGGTAAAGCATTGCATAGCCTTGTATTATAGTTTAGCAAGAGGGCGGTAAATGGAAGTCAGGGTGAGATGGGAAAGGAGGAGGGGACAGGGTATAGAATAGCATGATCATGTATAGTATAGTATATCGAGGCGGTTGAAAAAGGAGGTGAGGGTGAAGAGCAGTGATGTGAGGGAAATGAGGAAGGAAAGACCAGCAACTCCGCCGTTTCCTCAGTCTTCACACCACTAGTGCTTAGCTGCCACAATTTTTTTCAGCTTCTCGAGCAACGCGTTAAAATGCGCATCGCGCGAACACTGAAACGTATATGTGGCATCTTATTTTCGCGGAGCGGGAATATTCCTGATGGAATAATAATTGTTGGGGTTTAACTTCCCAAAACCACGATATGATTATGAGGGACGCCGTAGTGGAGAGCTCCAGAAATTTCGACCACCTCGGGTTCTTTATTGAGCACGTAAATGTAAGTACACGGGCCTCAAGCATTGCCGCCGCCATCGAAAATGCGGCCGCCGCGGACGCGATTCGATCCCGTGACCTCCGGGTCAGCAGTCGAGCACTATAACCGTTAGACCACCGGGGCGGCCAATTTTCCTGATGTGCACGTAGTCGATACCTTGTGGAAAGCGATAACTTCATACACAGTTGGCCTTGCGCCAACACGAAGCTGTGTTCAGAATTCGCGTTAGGCAGTATCGTAGTCGTCGGTGATTTTTTTCTTGTGCCTCTCCATTTAGATTAGGCTGTGGTACACAAAGAAATGAAGCGTTTGGCGCCAAGTTTTTCAAATCTGTTTTTGAAAAACTGCGCAAAAGCTGCAATTACTGTAGGCAAGCTGTACCCAAGCTCCGGCATATTCGCTTTGCATATGGCAAGCGGCCCATGAGTTCAGAGGGCAGAGTTAGCAGAGTGCACTCAGAAGGGTACGCAGGGCGTTAACAATGCTCTGTGTGCCTCAAGTTTCGTTTCTCGGGCTCTGCTTTCTTCCAGATATTCGAAAATCGGAGCAAGAAGACAAGCCCTGCTACAAAGATTATTCTATTTTAGGGAGAATGTATAGGATTAACTGAAAATTAATCGTTTCTGTATTTTTTTCGTAACTGCATGTTGATAGAACGTTCTGGAGACTGTTTTTTTTTCTTTTTGCGCAATTGCGTTGTACGCAGGTCGAATATGTCGCACTAAAACATTTCTGGTACATTTCCAGAAGGTTCGCGGTTTGTTTCAAATAAAGCGAATGATTCATAGTACAGTTTACCCTAGTATTGAAGACGTGTATGCACGTGCACTTGTGTGTTTATGAACAAAGGCAACAGCTTCAGAGGAGTGAAATTAGTCAACTATGTGACAGTTGTGTGCTGTGTATTCGGAAAAATTTATTGTGATACACGGTTAACTTCACTAAGAATTCAACATAATATTTGCTCGCTTGACATGCGCACACGGGCCACTGCTCTTGGAGCCAACATCCATGAGGTAAGCACATGGATGTCACCGTAACCGACCTAGTGAAGCGCACTGGGATTCTCTCAAACATTCCTCTTTTTTTTTTTTACCAAGCTTCTGGAGCCGAAAATTCTCATCGAGCGCAATCATAAAAAACATTCAATACATTTGTCTTTTAACATATTATGTATAAAATTGTCGCAGGTATCATACCACATTTTACACTATCTGGCAGACACTAAAAATTTTTGAAAGCAGTTCATCATCATCATCATCACAATTATCATTTATTAACTCTTAAGGACCCTAAACAGGGCATTATTTAATGGGGGGGGGGTGGTTACAAGGTTGAAATGAGGCAAGGTTCAGCAAATGCCTAGAAAAGAAAAAAAAACCAACAGCGCTACAGAAAGTACAAGGCACGCAAGAAAAAATATTTCATGGCCAGTGTTTGCTGAAAAAGAGGCGTACCACGCAATGAGTTACCAACGTATTGCGACGTTTCAGGGCCCGCTGTTAAAGAGCTATCAACTCATTTGCTGTGTTCATCGGCATTGGTCTGCACCGGCATGTTCAGTTCTTCCCAGTGTTCGTAAGCCAGTTGAGCGGCGCCTTAAAACGCGCATCGAACTTCGCGCATCGAGGAGCAACTGCGAACTTTGCTCATAACGGCGCGGTTGTGAGAATTCGCATCAGGAGACGGCTCGTAAGCTTTCTTTGCCCTTCGCACTTCACGGTGAGAAAACCCACAAAACTAAAACCGTCCCTGGACTGGATTAAACCAGCGTTTTGTAGAGTTACGCTAGACGCGGGGGGTACAAGGTTCGGCCCTAAGGTGCTTCCCCCTAAAAAGGTAGCTGCTTGCCTGACGTCGCATAACGTTACAATTTGTTGCTATCGCACTCACTGAACCACCCTTGCGGCAAAACTGTGATTTTCATTCTTTTATATTCTCCAAGCAGCTGGCCCAGCTACGCGAAAGTGTTTCATGAGGTCTGCAGCCCTAGGAAATCGTCTTTTATTTCGACAGCAATCGTACGAATACTCGATGCGCATTTCTGCAGTCGCCGTCATGTTCCGTTTGAAGACCATACCTATAGAAATGTCCTGGGCATCGTATTTTCGATGTGCGAGTGAAAGCGTGGTAGGGCTACCGCCAGTTGTGGCTGAAGCAGAGATGAAACTGCGCCAGCCGTCTCCTTCGCGCGAAGGTGCGTGGAAATACGTGGGGTGGTGGGAGTGGGCTGCGTCGCTCCGGTGGGAACAGCCATCTTTTATCAAAAAGGCGTGGTCGCACACGTGCTTTTTTGTTTCGTATAAAACATACATGCTTACATAATTATACAGAAGGAGGTCCCAGAGCACTTGGCTGAAGGGGACCTGCTGTCAGAAAATGTGTGTTCTATTGCTCAGGGCGCGTTGGGTGCTGTGTGTGTGTGTGTCCTCATTTTGTCCTTGTGGTTGCGCGCTACGCCAAAGAGTCTCGTGGATGTGTTTTATGTTCAAGTAGAATGCAACAATGTCAACAACGTGAAAGAAGGTGTACAAAGAAAACGTAATACAAACTGCAAATAGTGAAAATTGAACAATTATAAGTACAACAACAACACTGCTTAAAACATTCTACAAATAAGAAAAAAGGCGAAAAAATATATTTGACTATATGAATCATGAACGATCAAAGAAGGAAAAGATGAGCAGGTGTGACAGTAAGAACAGTGCAGGAAATGAGAACAAGTGAAGACAACATCATTCATCTCAGAATTCAGAATTCAAGAAGAAATGTCAATGATTTTTTTTAAAGAGTTAACGATGAAGACTGCTTAACGTTAAGAGAAAGACCGTTGTAAGTAGATAATGATGCGAGATAACCAGAGTGTTTTGCACAATGAGTACGGACTAATGGCAATAACAAATTGTTGTTAGCGGCGAATCTTGTTCGATTGGTGTTATCTAGAATAGCCTCTGGAAATAACTTCACCGGAGGAGGGTTCTTCATTAGTTTAAATAACACTATAGATAAACTGTATAAAAAGGCTATGTAGTGAAGGAATTTTGTGATTGTGAAGCACGTCGGCAATACAGCAGCTGAATGAGCTGAACGTTAAATTACGACTGGCCTGATGTTGCAAATGTTGAAGCGGTGTTATATGTGTTCGATAAGTGGTACCCCACGACGTGATGCAGTTTTTCAGGTGACTGTGAATGAAAGAATAATACAGGGTTAGTAGTGTAGGTTTGCTGAAATAATACCCAAAGCTTTAAGTAAAATTCTAATACCAGGAGCATGTCTGCGCTTTCACATAGGTGATATGTTTCGTAAATTTTAGGTTTGAGTCTAAGGTAACACCAATAAAAGAGGATTCGTCTACTGCCCTAGTGACATGAGAGTCAAGGATGACAGTGGGAAGAAATTCTAGTGTTCTATGATTCGAATGAAAAAGCATAAAAACGCTTTGGTAGGGTTTATTTGGAGCGAGTTAAGGCGGCACCACGCTAAGATATTGTTCAGCTCAGCGTTTAACTTCATAGTAAGAGCAGCTATAGTGGTCGATCGCTAGCAAGCAATGTAGTGTCGTCTGCGTAAAGGAAAGTTTCAGTTTATGAAAGGTAGTTAGGTAAATCATTTATGTAAAGTAAGAATAGTATTGCCCTGCGGATATCCCCTTGTTGGTTATTTTGAAGTTGGAAAATGAGGAACTAATACATACAGCCTCTTGTCTATCTGTTAAGTCACTCTTTATAAGTTCCAGTGTGGGCCCATCGATACCTACTGCCCGTAGTTTAGAAATGAGCATGACATGGTTTATTGAGTCAAATGCTTTCGATAGATTGATGAAAACTGACCCTGCGATGAAATCGGCATCTATGGAACTTTTTATTTTACCTGTGAAAGAAAGTATCGCATAGTCAGTAGAAGAACCTGCCCTGAAGTCGAATTGATTCGAGGAAAGAATGATAAATTTTAAGAGGTACTTAGCGAAGCGTTTTTCAATGCACTTGTCAATGACCTTGAAAAGAAAAAGGGGAATCGCAACAGGACGATAATTTGGAATGCAAGTGTGGTCCCCTTTTTTAAACACTGGAATAATTTTCGCTTTTTTTAGCTGATTTGGAAAAATTCCATTGGTGGAGCTGAAGTTGGTGATATAGGATAGAGGGCTGGCGATGAGATGTGCGACTAGTTTTATATTTGCTGAACTGCATTCGTCTAGACCTGCACGCGTAACCTTTACATGATTTATGACACTGATTATGTCGTCTGGGTCAGTTGGAAATAAGTACAATGACTAAGTTACGTTGAAGGGATATTTTATTATTGTTGCTTTCATCGGAAGCGAGGCATCAGAAGAAGTCATTAAAGTGTTGGGAATATCTAACGGTTCGCTATAGATGACGTTTGATGAGTGAAGCTTTCCTATTGGTTCATCCCGACTAGATGGGTGCAGGAACGAATTTATTATTTTCTATTGTCGCTTTTTCTATTGTTGGTGTTGTGCTGTGTGAACGCGTTGAGAACAGCTGCGTCAAACAGAAAATAGAAGATGCGGTACCAAGACTTCTTGGAACGTCTGTCAGAAGTGTAGGCATTTCGCTTTTGGTCGAACCTGTCAACAGCTCCCATCCACATGTTGTAGTATGCCACTGCTTTCGGGCAGGGCCACTGAAGAGCCATTTGTAAGCTTTCGTGGTACTTCCACAGTTCATGAAAGTTTGACAAGAAGTGGGCATCTTTGGTGTCGTACGACTGATAAGCTGTCCCCTGACCTTTGGCACGCCACAGGTACTTTCCTATCTTGAGCTTATTGTTTTGGTTTAGTTTCACAGGCAAATCTTTTCTGTTCGTGCGGACAGTACCTGCAGCAAGGATGCTCCTTTCGGCGAGAGTTTCCATCACATTGGTGCAAGTAAAGTAATTGTCGACCAACAGCTGCGTTCCAGGCTTTACATTCTCTGACAGAGAAAGCACGACATACACTTCTAGGGTTTGGTTGGCTGGTCGTGATGTATTATTTCCTTCATATACCTTAAATTGAAGCAAATAGCCTGTCTTTGAATCTGCCCTGCACGAAACTTTACATCCATGCTTTATGGGCTTCATCAGAAGGTACTGCTTCATGCTAGACCTTCCCTTGAAAGCGATCATGTTTTCATCAATGGCCTGATAGGATGATTGCAAGTAGTCCTCCTGGAAGCTCCTGTTCAGCTCATTGATAAGGGGGCGCAGTTTCGCAAGCCTATCGTAACCACCTTCCCCTTTCCTCTTTTCTTTGCCGTGTTCGTTCACACGAAAGGAGTTCATGATGTACTGGAAACGCTTGAACAGCATCACTGAGTTGAAAGCAGAGTTGAAAAGCGAGTCGCGGCTCCAATAATGGTAAAGGTGGTGCCGTGGTGACACGCCAATAAGCAGAAGCAAACCAAAAAAATTGGGGGACGCTTAAGCTTCGCCTTTAAGAGCTGCACGCGATAGCGATATTCTGTTCCTACTGCGTAGTTAGAACACTACGAGGGTTTAACAGAATGCGCCCACTAAGGCGTGTGCCTTATGTAATGGGTAGCATGCTTTAAACCAGGAGCTATTATGCGCGAGAAACTTCTTCGAAGTTGCGATGCACCCACTACGTGGTCTTAAGGGAATACGCGCACTAATGTGTGCGCCTTTTGTAATGGGTGGCTGTCTTTAAACCACGAAGTCGTTATGATATTGGCATGGTGTGACGCCCTATGGCAATGTACACTTGTACCACGCAATACTACTGCGATATTACATCTCGTACTGTGACACCTGTATACAGGACGCGTATTTTTGGGAAGCACGAAAGTTACTTTCAGTGCAGCTCCAAGCAGAGGCGTGGCTGTGTGGTAGAACACCTGCTTGCCACGCAGACGGCCTGGGTTCGATTCTCATTCGGACCCAACATTTTTATTATTTATTTTATTTGCAGCTTTTTCGATTTTTCGGTCACGGACATGATGATGATTTTTCGCTCACAACCAACGGCCCCGACGCCGACAGCGCAATTTCTGCGATACGAGCTCTTTAGCGCTATCGCGTTAATAAGCTCTTAGCTCATCTGCTGTGAGCACAGCCCACTTCGTCGCGTACTTTTCAGCACCAGCACGGTGAGTGTGCTTTAATATCATATCAATCACCTCGTCGTCAAAATACAACGCGAAGCATTCTACTGCGCGTGGCACTGCCTTTTTCGTGAACTCGGGGTCCCATGATTTCGGACTCCCGAAAGAAATGCTTGGTTTATTTTTACTCCATCCTTCCCCGATTTCTTCTTCAACCACAGGTGCTTCGACATCGTTCTCTGTTACTTTCTGGTTGGCTCTTTTCCTGCCTTTTGAAGGTCTTTGTCGGCGTCTTTTTCGTTTCCCCTTCGATGGCCCAGGTTTATCTTCGTCTTCGCAGAGATTCGAGTCTGGTGGCGCGAGCTCCGGCACGAACTCATCTTTGCTGCTTTCTGCCTCGTCCTCACTTGCTTCAGATTCGTCGGGCAGGCTGAAGAATAGTTCAAATTCCTCTTCACGTGAAAGCGAGCGCGCTGAAATTGATAAATCGAGAAATATATCTGAACAGGAAGAGTTAGTGTCGATTAGGCCTAGCAAAACGTGCCTGGAATTTTGGAGTATGCTGGCATTGACCGATATACCTAGCCTCCAAATACTCCGATTTCAAAAATATTGGCAGCGAAACATCTGCCGAGAAGGGCAAAGAAGGAAAATCTTACCATTCATCCTGAACTCTCGTAAATCCAGTCCTACGGGAGCGAAAATTCTGAACTCCGCAATCAAAACAAGACAAATTTCACATGATCGTATCTATAACACCACCTATGTAACCGCATAGAAACTGCCGCAAAAGCATTATCAGTGACAGATAAACGATGGTAGCACAATTCTTTGGCGCCAAGTTCGTCCAATTTTAACTGCGACAGCGTTTTTGTCAGAGCAAAAAGTGGGTCGTTTTTGTCCCATTATTCCTCAAAAGGTTCATCAACGGACGATCCATACGCATAGACTGCGACAAAAAAAATTGACCCTTCTGCAGTAGTGTTTTTAATTATATTTGAGAGGGAATTCGTGTCGGTACCGGTATTTCGGCAAGTACAAGAAGCCGAGGCTAAAAGAAACGTGGCGGCATTGGAATTTTGCTTAAAAAGTTACAGAATATGGTTTTTCGTACAAAACTTACGCACATATTTGCTCAATGTTAGCACATTTGCCTTGATCACTATCGAAGTTTCAGTGAAGTAGCGAAAGCGTAGTGCTCGAGCCATACATTCGGCTCCAATTGCAGCGGTACTGGAGGCTCACGCTCCCTTCAGATATATCCTCCTTAGACTCTATCGGGATAGTTGACCCCTCTCCCTTATCAAAGCACATAGCGCTGCCAGAAGTCTAATTTCGGTAAATACAGCTTTGGATGTAGGCAAAGGTGTTTCGCAGCGAAGCCCATTATTTTCAAGCGAAGCTTGTATCGACCTACGTGTGATTCTGGTGATGATCTAGAAAACCCAGCGCCGCGGAAAAGACACGTCACGCGCTCACCCAAAAATCCTCCGCACCCACAAGTGGCGCGCACCAAAGAAATAACAAAACGAAATCAATTTTCTTTCCATGGCTCGTCCCGCCATTCCTAAAGCGAGTGCCTTCACCGCTAGGTAACGCGTCCATGCTTGCCCAATGTGAACCGCACTGAAGCATACGAATGGGCTCCGTAGGCAGTCAAAAAAAAAAAAAAAAAACAATTTTGAAGCAGTACACTTGCTATGGGCGCTTCATGGAAATATTTCATGTTGGTGGACTAACATCAAACTGCCGGATACCGGGTTGGGTCGATATCATGAACTGCACAATCCAGGAAAATTCCGACTTGGAGAAAATTGAATTCCTAACCCGCGTGTACATGATCGCGTGACGGCCCTTTCGTTGGGCCGTTCTATACACCGGTTCATACGTGATGTGCAACGCTGTAGAGGCTGGCGAGACATCTCACCGTACATGCGTTCACGCCTAGAATTAGGTCAATGATATTACCACCCGTAATATGAGTTCTTTTCGTCTTTAGGCAGCGTAAAAAAATCACAGCATATCCACGGAGTGAATGATGATGAGTGGGCGAAGCTGCGGAGGTTCATCGGTAAACCGTGAATCTTCCGTGAATTCTGCCCAGTACATCATCACCGACGTGAGATCGGGCGCGTTTATACTAAAGGTTCGATGAGTTATGACGACTTGCAGCTCACTTTAATTTTATATGTACGCTGTGAATTTTCATTGTTTAGAAAACCATTGCTTTAGAAAAATCTGGCGTCTTTCATTAAGCAGCTGGCGTCTTTTCGTTTTGCTTTAGAAACATCTGGCGTTCTTTCGTTTTGCTTTTACAAAACATCTGGCGTCTTTCGTTGGTTTATTTCATCAATCAACGGCGTCTTGAACAAAATTTTTATTGTTTAATCACGCACAGGAGAAATCTCACCAGGCACTACCTTGGAGGTAAACAATGGCTGCTAATGGGAATGAGAGACAGAAGAAGTCGGCTTTTAGCTAACACTTACACTTCTACTTCTCCTAAAGTTTCCTACTGGAACATGCCAATGGCTGCTAATGGGGAATGATAGACAGAAGAATTCGGCTTTTAGTTAACGCGCACGCTGAGAATTTTTTATTGTTCAACAGCGCACAGGAAAAATCTCCCACCGGCACCACCTTGGAGGTCAAAGCGTAAGACTTGTTACATACTACGCTACGAGAGACGAACGGGTGCCGCTATAAGGAGCTTCGCCCCTAAAACTCGCAGGCTCCCTTATGCATTCACCTGAGACGACTCGAAGCCGCCTAGCATGTCTGTTTTCGCTTCTTCATGTTTCACTTAGAGCCCGTCGCGATGCATCACGCGGGGGCTCATGCTTCGCCCTCTCGGGCGTTTATGATGACGAAAGCCAAGGGATGGACGCGCGTACTTACACATCTTGCTGGCCCCACTTCTCGCATAGCTTCCGCAGCGTTGCACCTGATGCATGAAACGGAGTATAGAGGCTGATGAACGCTCGTAAGAACATGAAAGATTCCATGCTGATCCCATGCCCGAAAACAGTATCACCTGGAAGCCCGCTCTCAATAAAAAAATGAACGCTTACATTAGGAGGGATCATTGCGGAATGCGAAAGGAAGAAATTAAGAAAGAAGGAAAGAAAAGCAGTAGGTCAGACAGGCCCACGCTCAACATCGCTTGCCCCCACTTCGCCAACAACGAATAGGCTCCTGAGTTGCTTCTTCCACACAGAACATCGTACCATTCTCCCATGTTAGAGTACGCTGTACACTTATTAGCTGTCATTGTTTACGGCAAAAGCCTCAGATGCCTCCTCAAATGCAAAAAGTTCCTGTCGGCGTCGGCGGAGTCAACACGAGGGAAGCAAAACACCACCATCACGGGATGACGTCACTGGTCTCCCATGCAAAACGACGTTAACAGAAAGCTCTAGGCGAAGGGGGAGGGGGGGGGGCGTTTAATCGAAGTGCGCTTGTTCATCACGCTCGCGGCGGAGGGTTTGACTGAGGTTCGAAAGCAAAACAAGACCGCGATTACTGAAACCTACCACGTGCTCTGACGTTTTTTATCACGTTTTCAGCCGTCAGAGCAGGCTTCGTTCGATTTGCGCAATGCTCCCTCCTAACACTCGTGGTGCACTGCGGACTTCAGGGCGTCCCTTTTGCAAGTCATTGCGTTCATACGCAGTACGCATATTCGGAACGCTTACGGAGGATCGTCGAGTCGCCGTTCAATGAAATATGGGCGCACATAAGCAATTCATTAAGATATATTTTACATGCATTCACTGCGACAAAAACAAGACGAATTGGACGATCTTCGGAGTGATATATTTATTCAAATTTGACAGCGACTTCGTGTTTGTATTGTTACTTTCAGCAATACAGAAGGCTGAGGCTAAAAGAAACATAGCTGCAGTGAAGTTTTACTTCAAAACTTACAGCATATGGCTTCTTCGTAGAAAACGTACGAACTTATTTTCCCAACGCTCGCACAGTTTCCTTGATGAACATAGAAGTTCCAGTTAAGTAGCGAACGGGCAGTGCTACCGTAAATGATTTGGCTCCAATTGCAGACGTCATCTGTCCGACGGGTGTATGGGAGGCTTCATATCCTCTTTAAAATCTCTCGGGACATTTGTCCCCTGTTCCTTTGTAAAGCACATAGACGTCAGACTCTGCCCAGGCGGCGCTGCGAAAAACACCGCCACCAGCGCCCTCATCGTAGCCCTGGCACTAACTGGGTAGTGCAAAGAGAGCCGCCCGCAAGCGAATATGCATAGGCCGCAATATAACCCTCCTCTTTCGTTGGTGTCGAGGCGCGGTTTCCTGATAATCAAGGACCTGGAAAGCTTCTTCCGCCAATCCACGCTTCAGAAACAAAGGAAGCTGATCAAAGCGAACTGCGAGTACAATGCAAAATAAGTTTTAGTTATTCCCGCGCGCTGCAACTCGCAAGTACAAGCGAGCATCACACGACAGCGAGTTCGAGCCAAGCCCTCCGACATCCGTTCTCTAGAGCCTAAATGCGTTAAAATCGGGTATATACGTATGCCACAGCGATAAAGTACCTACATACACGATCAATTTACTTAGCTATGCATCTTACGATCAGTGGTGCAAAACTCGGTTCATCAGGGGCAAATGGCTCCGGCGATTTTCGCCTTTTCAGTTGCATTCTCCCTTAATTCATCTCTCGCTTCCTGTGCATTGGAGTGTTTTATTACGCATACTCAAATGGTCTCTTGATGGTCGTCTTCCGTTTGTATGTACTGCAAATGGGGATACGTGCGTGTCCACTTTCGCGGGGTACAACCAAAGGCAAAACCGTGGCCTCCGAGGTAGCTACAGCAACCGCGGAGGACACGGGCGAAACAAACCTGAAGGGGGTCACGACCAACATTCTGCGATTTATTTGTATGACGCACGTGGCGTTAGCTAGTTAGAACCAGAACTCTGAGCCTTCAAAACGTACGATGCTAGCTGTGTTGTGACGACCAACTCGTCGCGGTGTGCGTATCACGCGTCTCCCGTCTGCCTCTAGCTGCTCACTTCGTGTTACACGACAAGCACCGCGGTCAGAGCCTCTGCTGAGCTTCATAGTCAAGGTTACCACGGTTTTGCATCAGGGCTACGCAAAACAACAGCAGAGCCACACATTCATGCCACCGGCTGTGGAGAACGCGGGCATGCGGGTACTTCGCTTACCCAACACGCTCGCAACGGCCCGTATCCAGCGCTCTCGCCTTTCTTCTTCGTACGATAACAATGGAAATCGGTAAACTGAACGTTGTTATTCAGTCTTTTACGTCCGTGGCAATTCACAACGCAACAGTGCGTCTTTTGCGGAGCTTCTTCGTAGCGTGCGGAGGGCTCTCGTCTGCTGCTGTTTTCGCCGTCGTTCAGGCGAGTGATCCAGCAAGCACTTCACGACGGCTCGGTGGCGCGTCCGACTAGCGGAGAGCAATTCACAGCTCTCGTTCTGAGTGCTAAATGCGCAAACACACGCGATATTAAGCTCAATCGTTGTTTCGCACTCGCTAGTTGCACCTGGTCCCATAGCAAACTGTGCGAGAGAGTCGGTCTATGCACTACTCAATACTTCTCCGACAGGTGGCGCCACACATCTTGGAAACTCCAGAGTCAGACTCTGGAGTTTCCAAGATGTGTGGCGCCACCTGTCGGAGAAGTATTGAGTAGTGCATAGACCGACTCTCTCGCACAGTTTGCTATGGGACCAGGTGCAACTAGCGAGTGCGAAACAACGATTGAGCTTAATATCGCGTGTGTTTGCGCATTTAGCACTCAGAACGAGAGCTGTGAATTGCTCTCCGCTAGTCGGACGCGCCACCGAGCCGTCGTGAAGTGCTTGCTGGATCACTCGCCTGAACGACGGCGAAAACAGCAGCAGACGAGAGCCCTCCGCACGCTACGAAGAAGCTCCGCAAAAGACGCACTGTTGCGTTGTGAATTGCCACGGACGTAAAAGACTGAATAACAACGTTCAGTTTACCGATTTCCATAGTTGTCGTACGAAGAAGAAAGGCGAGAGCGCTGGATACGGGCCGTTGCGAGCGTGTTGGGTAAGCGAAGTACCCGCGTTCTCCACAGCCGGTGGCATGAATGTGTGGCTCTGCTGTTGTTTTGCGTAGCCCAGATGCAAAACCGTGGTAACCTTGACTATGAAGCTCAGCAGAGGCTCTGACCGCGGTGCTTGTCGTGTAACACGAAGTGAGCAGCTAGAGGCAGACTGGAGACGCGTGATACGCACACCGCGACGAGTTGGTCGTCGCAATACAGCATCGCGGACGTACGTACGTTTTGAAGGCTCAGAGTTCTGGTTCTAACTAGCTAACGCCACGTGCGTCATACAAGTAAATCGCAGAATGTTGGTCGTGACCCCCTTCAGGTTTGTTTCGCCCGTGTCCTCCGCGGTTGCTGTAGCTATCTCGGAGGCCACGGTTTTGCCTTTGGTTGTACTCCGCGAAAGTGGACACGCACGTATCCCCATTTGCAGTACATACAAACGGTAGACGACCATCAAGAGACCATTTGAGGATGCGTAATAAAGCATTCCAATGCACAGGAAGCGAGAGATGAATTAAGGGAGAATGCAACTGAAAAGGCGAAAATTGCCGGAGCCATTCGCCCCTGATGAACCGAGTTTTGCACCACTGATCGTAAAATGCATAGCTAAGTAAATTGATCGTGTATGTAGGTACTTTATTGCTGTGGCATACGTATATACCCGATTTTAACGCATTTAGGCTCTAGAGAACGGATGTCGGAGGGCTTGCCTCGAACTCGGTGTCGTGTGATGCTCGCTTGTACTTGCGAGTTGCAGCGCGCGGGAATAACTAAAACTTATTTTGCATTGTACTCGCAGTTCGCTTTGATCAGCTTTCTTTGCTTCTGAAGCGTTGATTGGCGGAAGAAGCTTTCCAGGTCTTTGATCTTCAGGAAACTGCGCCTCGACACCAACGAAAGAGGAGGGTTATATTGCGGCCTATGCACATTCGCTTGCGGGCGGCTCTCTTTGCACTACCCAGTTAGTGCCAGGGCTACGATGAGGGCGCTGGTGGCGGTGTTTTTCGCAGCGCCGCCTGGGCAGAGTCTGACGTCTATAGTGCCGTAAGTCGTCTCTAATTTTTCTAAACGCACTGTTGAACGGAGGGAGAGCTCTCCCGTTCATAGGTACATAGTACACTAAGCCGTACGTACACTTTTCAAGCGAAGCTTGTACTGAGTGACCTGCGATCAAATTTTCCAGATGCTAAAGAGCAAATTATCATCACAGAAGAAGCCCCAAAAAAGGCGGCGCGACTTTCGCGAAGTAGCCAGCAAGAAGCGACAATTTGTTAAATTTTCTATTTCTTGAAAATGCGTTTAATCATCATAAAACATGTAGCTCAAACAGAAAGGGCACCTGACAAAATTATTTAAAATATTTTTTACAGCGAAAATATGCGTAACTATGAACGAAAGCACATATTTACTTTTTTAATTTTGTCTCCAGGGTAGTCTCCATTCGTTTGAATGCACGTTTGCCAGTGAATGGTTAATGTTACTTGTCGATACCCCCAACGTACCTACTATGTTTGACTTCACTCAAGTACCCAACGTCATCTGCAAACGCGCTATTGGTTAACGTGACGATCCCTAAAATAACTATCTTTTCTGGAAAAATTCAAATAACCCCAAGAAATGCGACAAGCGACTGGAAAATTCTACAATCGACTTCGCGAAAGAAAAGAGGCAAAAATACACTTATTATAAGCGGAACTGGCAATTCTGCCTGTGATGCTGGTGATGGTGTTCCAAAAAAAATCCACCGCCGCGGAAAAAACATGTGGCGTGCTCAATCAAAAGCCTCCTCAGCCACGACTGGCACACCAGTGAAATAACTATAAACAGAAATTTTCATTCAGGGGCTGGGTTATGACCTGGGTACCCCAAGTCTGAAAGTGAGTGCCTCGACCACATGCTTGACCGTCCATGCTTGCACAATGTGAACTGAACTGAAGCATACGAATGCGTTCTATCGACGATGCAAAAAATTCACAGGCTCCCTAATGCATTAGCCTAAACCTGGACGCATATAAACTCCACTCGGCCCGTGTAGATGCATGGAACCCAGACTCCATTGGAGATTCTACTCGAAGACAAAAGTTATCTTATTCTTTCTTTTCAATCGATGTATTGATGCTCCTCCTCTTCCCCCTTTCGTAGCTTTCTGCTAACGTCGTTTTGCCCGGCCTCCACGATCGGAGGCATTGCGAGCGTTCTGCACCTATTTGACCTGCCTCCGTGATCGGCCCACCTATGACCAAGAGACGATGTCAGATGACATCATCATGCGACGTCAATTTATGTGACCCCATGCATGAAGGTCTCAGAACGTTTGCCGCCCTGTGACGTCGTGATGACGTCACCACACGACGTCATCATGATGTCTCAGGCTGCCGATGACGATTTTAAGTGCGAATGCGTTTCTTAGTCGAGCTATGTGAGGCATCCGGCGTTGTCCGCGCGCCTCTGCGCTCTCACTCCCTCTCCCATAGCAACAGCTGCGGGCGCGCGCGCTTATCCTCGCCCCTAGCAACCGGAGCAGGTGATGTGGGCTGAGTAACGGAGAGTGAGTGAAGAGGAGGAGCGTGCTCTGGCGTGTGAGGGCGCTCGCATCCGAGCTCCCGCGTGTGTGGAGAGTGTGTAGGAGAGGGCAGGTGCAGTGCTTCGCCGCTCCTTCTCTCGCCGTTCGCTCTCTCTCCTCCCTGCTCCACCGCCTCAATGCAATGCGTTTGAAACGCATTTGTAGCGTTTGCGCTGCCTTGGCACAGCCTGAAAACAGCGCGTTCTAAACGCGTTTGTGCTGCATTGAAGGCGGTGGCAACATCTCTGAGGTGATTACGAACGCACGTAGGAAGCGTTCGTTGAAAAAGTCGCCCAAAAGGGAGACACTTGAGCGCGTCGATTTGTCCAGCTTTACGCCATTAAAATTACTACGCCGTGTACTCTCGGCGCAAGAAATGCATTCGCATTTCCTCACGATTCCCTTCGGGGAGGTGGGGGCATTTTTTTTTTTTTTGCATCACTCGTGTTGAAGCCGCCGACGGTCCATTTCGGCGTTTGATGAGGCAACTAAGCCTTTCGCCTTAAAAAAATATTGGGAAGCGGCACACTTGCTACAGGCACTTCATCCAAATATGTCGCGTTGGCGGGCTAAAAGGCACCTGTCGGAGAATCCATTAGGTCGATATGAGGAATTGCACATTTCAGGAACATTCCGACTTCGAGAAAAACGAATTCTTAAACCGCTTACCCATAATCACGTCATGGTCCTTTCGTTTAGTCATTGTACAGGGTGTCGAACGCTGGAAAGAACGTGAATGACTCCACGCCAATCCCGCCCGAAAACAGCGTTCTAGTGACGGGAACAACCTAGAAAGACAGAAAAAAAGAGACAGCGAGAGAAAGAAAGAAAGAAATGTAGTACATCAGATACGCCCACCCCAACCTTTGTTGCCCTCATTTCCGCGATTGGAGGAGGGCTCCCGATTTTTTTAGGGAATCTTTTGCCACGGTAGTCGAGTCTATGCGCTTCGTTGACGCGGTCGTTCGTGGCAACTATGAGTCGACCGCTCATTGTGAGAACGCCAAAGGAGCAGCGCGTTTGTGAAGAACGCCGACGAGAACAGAGACGGGAGTGCGCCCGCGAGCTCCACTGGTTATCCATCTTCACCGCATGGATAGGCTCCATTTCAACGCGAAAGCGTCAAACAGCTCATGTCCTTGAAATCTCGGTGTCGGCGTCGTTGGTTGCGAGCGATAAACCGGCATTGTGAGGGAGGGAAAAAAATTGCAATAGATGCAAATGATAAAAATCATGCGTGAGAGTGGGAATCGAACCCACGCCCTCTGCGTGGCAAACAGGTGTTTTACCATAGGGCGACGCCAATGCTTGAAACAGTTTCGGTAAAAAACCAGGCCTACATAAGCTTTTGCATGTGGTACGAGGAGTCGCGTTAAAGGGTCCCGAAACCACACATAGACGCTCGCGCGCTCCTCTCCTCGATTTTCCGCTATCCGCAACGGCAGTGGTGACGTCACCTGTCCGATTAGGCGACGTCTCGAGCAGCAGAGCTTTCCTGTCAGTGGGCGAAGGAGAAGCTGTTTTCTGCTAGCAGGTGCCCGCGCTCCATGCGTTTTCACCTAGCATGCCAAGGAAGAGCACACGGAGAGGTGGACAGAGGAGCCGACGAGCGCAGCATAGCGAAGGAAATAGCGAAACGAGCAAGCACATGTGACTCTGCTAGCGTTCGCTGTAGACTCGTGCACAACTGCAACGCCACCTAAATTTAGACCTCTGGGTGGTTTAGGGGCACTTTAACACGTGTAATATTGCGTGACAGAAGCGTAGATTCGCGCCATGGATCATACCATGTTAATTGCACAACGAGAGGTTGATCTGAAGGCCCACTCATTACGAAGAGCTCCGGCGTAATTAACCATTATCACTAGCAACGTCCAGAAAGCGTTCAGCTGCGTATGTGCCCGTATTGCCTTAGGGACACGTAGTGGGCACTGATTAATGATGCAGAATGATGCAGAATGATGAAGTATGGTGTGGTGTGGTGAGATGTTGGCAACCTTACTTGCAGTAGGCCACGCAGGAAGAAATATTTGGGAGGCGAAACTCCCATTAGAACGGGCGTGGGCGAGCGTCCAAATAACGTCACAAAAAGTACAAAAATAACATGCGCCTACGGAGGCACTTCCCTTGGCGGCGCCTTGCGACGGGAAGCCGCAACATCAAAAAAAAGAAAAAAAAAAGCGCTACTGGCCGGGTGAGCACGCCTACGCGCGTTCTATTTAGCAGCAATTCTTCTTTGTGGATTGCCTTCTCAGTAACCTTTCTTTTTATGTAGCGGCCATGGCTGTAATAACGCTGCCGCTCTTCGGCATTTGCTAGCCTAAGATGGGACGCAGATAATTTCTTGAAACCTGTAAAAGCGG
Organism: Rhipicephalus sanguineus; assembly: GCF_013339695.2. Classification (NCBI taxonomy): domain Eukaryota; kingdom Metazoa; phylum Arthropoda; class Arachnida; order Ixodida; family Ixodidae; genus Rhipicephalus; species Rhipicephalus sanguineus. The sequence goes on along the minus strand of NC_051185.1, from coordinate 29,153,961 downwards.
GCGCAAGTCTTGCAGGGAAAAGGTTGAGCCAGAAGCAAACGCGGCCGAACGCGCTCCGCGTCCATGCCGCGTAACTGTGGCGGAGCGGTGGCAACGCGCCTCGCCGGATCCCTTCGAAACCAAAACGGCGGCATTTCTCTTGCGTGCCGCTATACGCCGCCAGCGTGAAATAGTTTTCCGGCAATGTGACGTTATCTGGTCGCCCCAAGTAGCGTAGCTGCACCTCCTAAATGTTTCTTCCTCCGTGCAGTAGGCACTCTAGGATAGTTTAAAGCAGCCTGCGTTACGCGTACAGACACTGCTCTCCTCGCGGCACTGTAGAGGTGTACATCGTGAAGCGAAGTCTGGCTAGCCAATGAGAAGGCGATGCAAACGGGGCCCAATATACGCTGTCGCGTTCTACTCTTGAAGACGCCACTTAAGTGTCCTGCAAGTTATTCCTTCCCTATATGCACGCCAGCTGGCTCACACCGTTATGCGCACTTCTGCTGCAGATATAAAGCCAAAAGTTACCGTTCTCCTACACTATTACACATCGTACTCATCATCTACAGTTAGCGCGACATACACAACACCGACATTGTAGAGTGCACAGCAGTACCCTAGCCAGAAATTTTCTTTTCGAGCGTAGCGGGAGGGGGGGGGGGGGAGGGAAAGCGAAGTGTGGCGTCCACCCATACTTTATGTTTGTCCGTGTGTTTGTAAGGGTGCCTGTATATATACACATGTAAACTTAAAAATTTTCAGTGGAGTCGCAGGGGGAAGGGGGGAAGGGTTTGAACCTCTCTACCAACCAGTACCGTGATTTGTTCACGTTTAGCGTTACGTAGCACGTGATCATTTAAGGCGAATGCCTCAGATGTCTCATCAAAGGCGAAATTTTTCCGTGAGCTCCGGCATCGGCGGCTTCAACACGAGTGATGCAGAAAATGATAATCGCGTGAAGACGTCACCGTAGACGTCATAACGAAGCCGCAGATGATCAAACCTTATGACGTCATCATGGCTTCACTCTCACGTCACGCGACATCATCGCTTGGTCAAAGGTGCGCCGATCACGGAGGAAGAGCAAAACCAGGCGAGGTGCGCAAAGCTTGCCACGCATCCGAGGCTGGATGCCGTGCAAAACGGCTTTAGTAGAAAGGGTGTCGGATGGCACCGGGGCAGGAGGATCAAGACTGAAAAGAAAAATTAGAAAATGGTTTTCGCCTTGGAGTAGTCTTAGGCAAAAGGATAAGGGACCCTGTGAGTTATTTCCGAGCTGACAGCTGACCAAAAAACCCTCGCATGCTCCATGAAGACACCAAGTCTGCCAGGACGAGACTCTCGCTGTCAAAGAAGGAGATGGAATGAATCAGGGGACCGTGTCATTGTTATAGAGTGGAGCATCGGTCGTGTTATACGAAGGCTGTAATTTCAGTCCCTACCAGAGGAAAGTTGAATATTTCATCCGCTTTATTTAAAGGGGCCCTGCAACACTTTTCGAGCATGCTCAAAAAGCGCTGCCGATCGGTAGTCGAGGCTCCCAAGAACACGCGAGCCAAATATTATAGCGATGCGCACGGCCTGGAATTTACAATAAATTCTCAAAGTCAGCTGAAAATCGCTTCCTCTTCTCTCGACAAATGATGTATTAGTCCGCAAAATATGACGCGATTGTCGGCAGTTCCACCATTGGCTGATGTTATAATCACGATAACACCCTCATTATTACTTTCGTTGTTAATTTTGAGTTCTATAAGTAGATAATATGTATGTTTATATTCTGTTATCGCGTTAAAAACACCGAACAAACATTAATATTAGCACTTCCGGTCTCACCGACAGCTCGTCTGCTATTAGTTGCGTGGTTCCGTTTTCTTCGCCATGCGCAGTGCCGAAAACGTGAATATTACAGCGAAAGCTGTTATGAGATCATTTCACCGGCCGTTTTTGGTGCCGTAGTTGTCCGCCGCCGCCGCCGCCGCCGCCGGTGTCCGTAACCAGTATCGCTCGAAATAAGAAAAAAAAACTAAATAAGAAAAAAATTCCAGGATGGAACGAGGTTCGAACCTGGGCCCTCTGCGTGGGAGCCCAGTATTCAACTTCTGAGCCATGCCGGTGCTTGAAACTGCTTTGCAAAAAGGTCCTATACAGGCTTCATGTCGGGAAGGAACCATATTAGCATATGCAATATAGCGTGGTAAAAGAGTAGAATAAGCCCCAAGCGTCGCACAACGCGAATTCTGTAACCAGGCGTCACACAATGTGAATTGCGCAACGAGTAGGTTGTTAAATGCTTCCAACCCATTACAAAGAGCTCTGCCACAATTCTTCATCGTCATCACGCAAAGCATCAACAAAGTGCGCATAATGCCTTACATGCGTTTAGCAGGTACCACGGCTGTCTGTAGAATGACGAAAAATGGCACAGTGCCTACTGCCCTACTTCTCAATAATTACAATGATTTATAGCGTAGTGGGTTCCTCGCAAGTGCACTTCTGTTGGTTGCCAAGGAAGCCCATAAGGCTCCCATGATTCATTTCCTCAGGGTCTCAATAAAGTCAATTCTCTCTCTCTCTCGCTCTACGTTTCTCCGGTTAACGTATGTTAGAAAGCGTGGTGGGACAGTTAAATAACGACCGGGCGTCACACAATATACATTACGTAACTAGTGGGTCGTTTAAAGCTTCCAACCCATTACAAAGGGCGCAACCATAATTATTCATCGTCATCAACCACCGCATCAACAAACTGCACATAATCGCTTGCATATGGTACCTCGCTTCTCCGCAGAACAACGAATAATGTCGTGCTGGGTGCTTTCCAACTTCCCAAAAAATACGCTTTGTGGCGTAGTGGGTACGTTGCTAATGTACATGTATTAGTAGCCACAGGAGAGTTTATAACGGGCTCTAGAAATGCCGCTCTTCCAGCTTTCGCTGTGACTGTGCTGCGCTTTCCGCGCAGGCCTGGCGTTTTTTTTTCTGTGCTTTTGACCATCGCCGGTTGCCGTTGAGAGTGGCAGCCGTTCGAGTGTTGCCTCGTCAGCTGAGAACTGCATCGTCGGCACGTTCTCACGACCGACCGAGGCAGGGGCGCAGCGTGTCTCCGATAACAATGCTGGCGTCCGGTAATGGCGGTGCTGCGGGGTCGTCTGCCAGTGCCGTCTTACGAAACGGAGTATGGGCCGAAACCGATCTCAGCTGTCATTCGTTCCAAACAAGCGCGCAGGTTTGCTTCCATGGTTGGCAGAGCGATGAAAACACTACGGCGTTCGAGGAGCACACCCAACATTACCAAACCGACGCGCAGTTTTCAAGCACGCGCGATACACAGTGCGATCGGCTCCACTCGACGAGAACGACGCAAGCCGACCGGAAGTGGCGGCACAGACCACGTGGTTGCGCCCAGACGTCAGAGAGAAAAAAATGAAGAAAAATACTCTGCCGGCGCTCTTGGGCGGAGCCTCGCTCCTCTGCGCTCCCTCCCTCGACTCGCTGCCTAGCTTTCCACGCGCTCGCGGCGTTGAGTTGAGGGAGAAAGCTGCGGAACGTGATCTCTATAATTTGGTAACACCACTTAGACTTGACGGATTCGAAAAATTTTTGCGGCATATGACTCGTGAAGAGTCATACGTCAATAATGAGACTATTCCGATATAACTAAGAAAGGTGTTGCAGGGCCCCTTTAAGTTTGATGATATTGTAACTAGTACAATACTGTTAAACACTCCAAGTAATGTACTCTATGCTTCCCTTGGTTTAATTATCTGGTGACGTAAGTAGTTTCTGACGGACAGGGTCGTCAACCATTTGTCTACACACATACATCAGCGCCACAGATGCTTGCCAATCTCCCGTTGTAGAGTGCATAGCAGGGCGTAGGCAAACGCAGTTTGGAAAATTCATCCGGGGGTATTTATTTATTGAGTTATTTATCTATTTATTTCTCACTGCGAAATCCTGCCTCCTAGCTGTTTCCTTCCTCCCTGTCGAGAATTCAACACACACTGACGTGCTTAACAGCCCAACACTTCTGTTGCTACAGGCAACAACGACGGTCACGCTTGAAACAATGAAGTGCATCAATGAAATGTGGTAAGGTGAAATGTAAACCGAACTCGATGAAAGATCTGATTTCTATGTAAGAAACGGCAGATCGCCGACGAGCCTAGGATCGAGAAAGCATCAGTTATCGGGAAAACGGCGCCTAAAACGGCGCATGCACGTCACCGGCGCACCTTTGAGGCCATATTTGTGTAGACCCGCATTCATTTACACTCGACGGCGCCGGATTTTTCGCGAATTATGCCGCCGCCGTCCTGCTATTCATAGAAGCTTCGCTTAGGAAAAGATGCGAATGAGTCTAAGTACTCTGTACGATAAGCACGTGAGATATCCTTGTAGGCATCGCTCGAAGGTGGAGTGTTTAAGAACAAGAAACGTAGAAAATTAAGAGTGCTGTGCACCTCACTATGGTAGAACAGTAAGCTGTTCCTTAATATCGAGAAAATTACTTCTCGGGTGCAGAAATAAGTGAGAGATTCATTGTACTGTGTACCCGAGTACTGAAGAGGTGTATCTGCCTGCCCGTGTGTTCTTATGCACAAGGGTAAAAGATTCAGGATAGTGAAATTACTCAACTACGTTAGAGTCCTGTGCTGTACGTGTGTTCAGAAAAACTGATTATATCATAGACGGTTAACTTCAATAACAATTCCACGTAGCATTTGCACGCTAGACATGCGTTCACGAGAGTCACAAAACAGACGTCAGTTATATGCACATGAATGAACACATGATATGGCATTGAGACAACACGTGGAATTTATGTTACACACATGTACAAATAATCTGTCACAAAAAGCTGAGCATGTATATCCAGATTACACGGTTGAATAGAAAGCATGAATAAGGCGCGAATTCCCACGACAATAGTTTATGGATCAATGCTCTTGGAGCGAGAACCCATTTCAGGAGCACGTGAATGCCACTGTAACCAACCGCCTCAAGCGCACTGGGATCCTGAAAAATATTCTTGAATTTTTCACCAAGCTTCACAGGAGCCGAAAATTGCGATTGGGCACTCATAAAAAACCTTCAATAACAATTTAATTCATGCAAAATTGCACTATCATATGACATGTTTAGTATACGGCAGACACGCAAGATTTGTAAGATAAGTTCCACCCTCTTCAAGAAGTATGAACTCATTTGCAGTGTTGATCGGCATTGATCTGCATTGGCATGACGCGTTCTTGCGAGCGTTTTTATTCTTCTCGGGGACACTACTAAGCTTTTTCCTGCTGGTCAGCATTTTGCTTTTCGCATTCAGAATTATGCAGAATGACTTACAGTGATACGTACCATAGCCGACATAGCATTGGAGATGTTGTGCAGTTGTCCCTGGTATTTGACAAACAAGGGCAAAAAGCTTGAGATTAGTGAAAGTATTAAACAATGGCAAATCACGAAGCCATCCATGTGCACCACTAATGCCCATCCATGGCACACTGCGTTTAGAGCCAAGAACTTCTCGGCAAGCGCAAAAATGCCACAGTTAGCAACCACCTCAAACGCTCTGGAATCTTCTCAAACTTTCTTCACATTTTCATAGAGTTCTAAATGTGCCGGATGTTTTCGTCGCGGGCGGAATCACGAAACATCGTCGCCAACCTATGTGTTTAAACCGAATATAAAGAAAATGCGCGAAAGTCCTACGACATGCTACATTGATTGCCTGCCAGCTGACCAAGATATGTGAGAACGGTTCCCAGCGTAGGCGATGATTTAGGCCATGCTGGTAATGTAGTGTAGACACCAACATTAAAAAATAATCACAGCATATCCACGGAGTGAATGATGATGAGTGGGCGAAGCTGCGGAGGTTCATCGGTAAACCGTGAATCTTCCGTGAATTCTGCCCAGTACATCATCACCGACGTGAGATCGGGCGCGTTTATACTAAAGGTTCGATGAGTTATGACGACTTGCAGCTCACTTTAATTTTACTTGTACGCTGTGAATTTTCATTGTTTAATCACGCACAGGAGAAATCGCACACACGCACTACCTTGGAGGTCAAAATCCAGTGCCTATATATACGGGGTGGTCAGTGAACGGTTGTGCAGCGCGAGCGGTCGGTTTTTGCGATCAAGAGGCTGCCGCGACGCTGCCTCGCGACGCTGCCTGCGTCGGCGCCGCTGCGCCGCGAGGCAAGATTAGGGGGAGGGGGGCGTAGTAGAAGCGTAGGAGAGGAGAGGGCGATACATGTCACGTACTGTCGCAGCGCATTGTCTTTAGGGAGCCTTCATGTGTGCACGCCCCCTTCGTTTTTAAGACTGGTTACACACTACTACGACGGGGACGAACGGGTGCCGCTATAAGGAGCTTCGCTTCTAAAACAGATGGCAAAGTTACTGCACCATGAAATATACGTGCTTGCTTGAAATGCTGGGACAAATTTAAAAGCGTCAAGACGCGGGCTTGTTGCTATACGTTCATTTTACGTTCAAAATGGACGGGACAAAGGGAATTTCGAAATAGAACAGGCGACTTCATGGACACTCATTTCAGTTTTGAAGTCTGGAAAAAAAGTGTGGCTCTTTTCCGAGGCACTTGTTTATTGCGTCACTCGAAGGTCTTCCTCCTCGTGGCGGGAATTTTTTAAATCGTGAAGTACGCCACGTAAAACGTGTAATAATTATTTACTGGACAGTAGAAGCCTAAAACCAAGGTGTGGCTCCTTTTAAGGGAAACTCGTATAACTCAGATTTCGGGGGCCGCGTCGTACCGGTAAAAATATGGCGCCGGCGAGGTTACCGAAATGCGGCCATCGGTGGTGCGCCGGTCACAGGCGTATCCGTATGCGCGTTGTCCAATAACTGATGATCTCAGGATCGTAGCCTTACCGGCGATCAGCCGTTTCTGATACGGCAATCTCATGTTATATCTAGGTCACTTGCCATTTCACGTTTCCACATTTCATTGTTGCCTGTAGAATCGAAGTGTTGCGCTGCTAAGCACGTGGATGACGGTCCAATTCACGGCATGCAGGATAATAATACCTGTGGTTTTACGTCCCAAAACCACGATATGATTATGAGGGACGCCGTAGTGGAGGGTACCGGAAATTGGACAATCTGGTGTTCGTTAACGTGCACGGACGTCAAAGCAGGCAGGAAGAAAATAGAGCATTAGGCAATGCAATAGAAAGAAAGAAAGAAAGAAAGAAAGAAAGAAAGAAAGAAAGAAAGAAAGAAAGAAAGAAAGAAAGAAAGAAAGAAAGAAAGAAAGAAAGAAAGAAAGAAAGAAAGAAAGAAAGAAAGAAAGAATGTCAGGTACGCAGACGCCATGCTTTGCTTGGCGTGTACATGCCTAACGTTGATATCACGCGTTGGGACGACACTCGTTTTTCTTGGCTTCAATATTGTAGCGCGACGCTCCCTTCTAATTTTTCCTTCCTCCGTGCACTCTAACTGGCAGTACGTTGCACTCTGTGTGCAACACTTGGAAATGCACACTCGGAAATGCATTATGTTATACAATAGGGGACCACGATGGCTGTAAGAAATAGCGTGTCGTAGTGTGAGAGACACGTATTAAATTACTTTGACGGCACCAGTCGATTCCAAGGTGCCTCGCTCCTCTGCTGAAGATTTCTGCACCTTACGTGGCGTTCCACTGCGTCCAGCATCGGCACACCTTCGAACGATCGTAAATGTCAGTTGATGACGCCGTCAAAAATGCAGGCTACCTGGGGTGTCGTCATGACGTCACATGATGAATTCCTGGCTTGACGTTATTGCTCACTCCGAAAAAGTCACGTGGGTTTTTAGAAGTGACTGGCGATCGTTTTCTAAGGTCTTACGGAGGGGAGCGCCATTGGAGCCACTTAATGCTTGCTCCTTGATGAAATAAACATAGTTTCGCTGCAAGGGCGAAACAATGAATGCGATAGCAACAAATCGGAATTTCGCACGATGAAATGCTAGCAGCTTACTTCAATAGCAAACACGGCCGCTGCGATGAGCGAAGTGGCCATCGTGTGGTCTATGGCTTCAGCGCAAACATTTCGATGCATGAGATAAGCGCGCGAGCACAGGCAACCACACCCTGTAGGTCAAAGTACGGAGCTGAAGGCGGGCTGCCCCAACCCTTCGGAAGACGGGCGCTCGACGTCCTAAGTGCGTCCTTTGGCCATTTGCGCCATCTTGCGGGTGATAGTAAACATGCCTCTGCCATGCTGAAGACATAAGTTGTACTGCATTCCGATTTCTTTCCATCGCGTTCACTGCCTTTGCCCTTGTGACGAAATTTAACTGGCTTGTTTTTAAATTGAAGTGCACTTGTTCGCCAGGCTCAAGGCGAAGGTTCGACTGATGTTCAAAAAAATCACAGCACATCCACGGAGTGAATGATGATGAGTGGGCAAAGCTGCGGAGGTTCATCGGTAAACCGTGAATCTTCCGTGAATTCTGCCCAGTACATCATCACCGACGTGAGATAGGGCGCGTTTATACTAAAGGTTCGATGAGTTATGACGACTTGCAGCTCACTTTAATTTTACATGTACGCTGCGAATTTTCATTGTTTAGAAAACCATTGCTTTAGAAAACATCTGGCGTCTTTCGTTAAGCAGCTGGCGTCTTTTCCTTTTGCTTTAGAAACATCTGGCGTTCTTCCGTTTTGCTTTTACAAAACATCTGGCGTCTTTCGTTGGTTTATTTCATCAATAAACGGCGTTTTGAACAAAATTTTTATTGTTTAATCACGCACAGGAGAAATCTCACCAGGCACTACCTTGGAGGTAAAGAATGGCTGCTAATGGGAATGAGAGACAGAAGAAGTCGGCTTTTAGCTACCGCTGCGAATTTTTTATTGTTCAACAACGCACAGGAAAAATCTCCCACCGGCACCACCTTGGAGGTCAAAGCGTAAGACTGGTTACGGGCTACGACTACGACTACGAGGGACGAACGGGTGCCGCCTTAAAGAGCTTCGCCCCTAAAACAAAACAAAACCAGTGTTACTAAAACCTATCATGCGCTGTCACGTTTGCGATCGCGTGTTGGACCGTCAGAGTAGGATAGAATTGTGTTGCGCAATACTACCTCGTAACCTTTAACTTCCGCCATGCGCTGTGGCTTGAAGGACTGCCTTATCGCAAGCTAGTGCGTTCAGACGCAGTACGTATATTCTTAACGTTGATGGAGGATCGTCGAGTCGGATTTCAATGAAATATGGGAGCACGTAAGCAATTCATCAACCAATATCCGATACGCATTTACTGCGACAAAAAAAGAAAACAAATAAAACAAAGCAAATTAGACTACTCCCTTCCCCCGCGCGGTAATATATTTCATTATATTTAAGAGCGAGTTCGTGTTTGTGTTGTTACTTTGTTCAGTACAGGAGGCTAAAGCTAAAAGATACGCAGCGGCATTGAAACATTACTTAAATGTTACAGGATGTTGTTTCTGTGTACAAAACATAAGAATATATTTGCTCAAAGTTGGCACATTTGCCTTGAACAACATTAAAGGTCCAGTGAAGTAACGAATGCCTAGTGGCCACACAAAGAATTTGACTCCAATTGCTGTCGAAGTGCACGGTTATACTTACCCCAAATGGAGACACTTCCTCTGTTAGTCCTGAAGATTGAAGGCCTATCAGGCTCCTTAATGTTGACTATAAGATCTTCGCGACGGTAATCGTTCAACGTTTGAGGGCTCTCTTAAACTCACTGGTGGGTAATCACGAAGCTTCATCAGTGCCTGGACGAGAAATACACAGCTTGTCCTTTACCACCCGTGTTGTAAAGCCTATACGCTGTCGCGGTCTGCTTGTTTCTTTGGACCAGGATAAAGCATTTGACCGACTGGAGCATGCGTATATCTTCAACGTGCTCACAGCCTTCGGCTTTCCTAATTCATTTGTGGAATTAATTAGGGATACCTACACTCATATAAAAAGCACACTGGTTCTGGATGGTTGGGAAAGTGCTGCCTTTCCCATTACACGTGGGGTCCGTCAGGGATGTCCATTGTCTCCTGTGCTATTTATCCTCAGCATTGAGCCATTCTTGTGTGCTTTAGACGCGGATTCGCGCGCACGGGGTCTTGCGCTTCCTGGCAGCAATGTTGTGAAAGTCACAGCTTTTGCTGACGACATAACCCTGTACCTTTCAGATGAAGATAGTGTTTCACACAGCCTGCGTTTATTCTTCGAGTACGGTGACATTCCAGGTGCAGTACTGAACTTCTCCAAATCCCGGTATCTGTTCATTGGATCTCCGAACTCCAGACTTAGCTCCGTTTCCCCTATTCAACCGGCCACGTCCCTTCGTATTTTAGGTATATTATACACCCACTATGGCATTTGTGACTCCGTTTGGTCAACCGCTCTCGAAGAAGTAAGACAAAAAATTCAGGACGCACGGGATTTCGTCTTTCCGCTTCTCGAGCGAAGGTACCTTGCGCAGACTGTATTTTGCGGTCGTACTTGGTACCTCTGTCACGTGGTACAGCCGCCTTTACGTATCGTGCGATCGCTGCAGTCGGCATTGTGTTCCTTTTTTTGGTCAGGTGGCACTGAGTTGGTCTCTCGCGCCGCACTAGGACAGCAGCGCGCCCAGGGAGGCTTTGCTTTCCCTTCGGTGTCTATACGCTGCCGGCTGCTGGCACTGCGCTTCCTGTTGCGCCTTGTACAAGGGGAAGAATCGCCCACGCGTACTCTTGCGTATTACTTTCTAGGCACTCACCTCCGGCATTTGATGCCTAATATGCATCTTAACAGGGGCCCTCAATCAATAACACTCCCTGCATTTTATGCAACAGCTGTTGCATTTTTTCGCCATGTACAGTTGACCTGTCCTGGAGTAGATGTGCAAAACAATCACATTGTTAACACAACAGCTGCTTTGTTGCTCCCGTTAGTTCCTCCGGCTCGCCGTGCTCGCTCTAGTAGTGTGTCATGGAGCGCGCTAAGGGCATCTTTTCTGCCTGGCCACCTCCGGGACTTCGTGTGGCCCCTGCGGTGGGGTGTGCTTCCCACTCTCGACTGCCTCGAGCGGTGGAGAATGGTCCAGTCCGCAACATGCCCGAACTGCTCCCTTCAGGAAACAAATCAGCATGTTCTGAAGCAGTGTGTTATTGCTCGTATTTTCTGGAGGGCCGTGCATGCTGGATTTCGCGGGCTCGGAGTAAATCGCTTCGTTTCTTCTGGGCGTAGTTCTCGAGGCTGCTTCGCCTGCCTTCTCGTTGTTGCCGGTGCTTTCTCTCTTTGGCGCAACCGCTGCGAGGCGGTTGCAGCAGGCCGTCGCCGTCGCGCTCTCTTCCCGATCCTAGAGCGGCTGTACTCGGAGCTTCTGTCTGTTCTGTCGGAGGAGCTCCTCTTTCTCGGTGAGGAGGAATTCCTCCGGCAGTGGTTTTGCCCTTTTGTGTTGCTCTGTGACAGACGCGTGAAGCTTGTCTTTCGGCTCCCTGGTTCTGTTAGGCTGATGTCTCGTTTGGTGCCGGCCGAAATACCATGTAAATACGCAAAATGTACATATTCACGTTTTATTTGTGCTTTTTGTTTGCCATGTAATGTACATATGTATATCCATCTTTTTGTGACAAATTTGTTTGTGTGTGTATATATATGTTTGTGAAACATCGATTGTACGTGTTGCCTCCGTCATTTCGTGTTTTGTTCCATGTAACTGAAGTTTGTTTTGTCATTCTCGTAAACGTATGTCTAGCAAGCAAATGTTACGTTGAATTGTTATTGATGTTAACCGTCTGTGATAATAAATTTTTCTAAACACATCGTCCTGCTGGGCAGCCCAAAGTTGGTCGCGGGCCAGCAGGCCCGCGAGGCGGCGGTGAGGCAAGGCCTCGACGTCCCCACGTGGGAGACCTAAAGCCCAGTCGGCGAAAGCTCTGCCGGACCATCAATAAAGTTGTTACCAACCAACCAACATCGTCCTGCACGAATTCAAATAATTTCCACTTGAAGTCGTAGTTACCAGAAGAGCATAGCAGCGCACACGCCGTATGCTGAATTGATCACCTTTTGTACTAAACACGGAATGGGAGGCTTTATATCCTCCTTAGACTCTTCCGGGACACGTTTCCCCTTTCACTTCACAAAGCACGCAGTGCTGTAAGTTGCTCTAAGTCGTTTCCGATTTCTTTCAATGCAGTTTTGTATGGAGGGGCAGCTCTTCCGTAGCTAAGTAAATAGTACAAAAAGACGTACGTTTTTCAAGCGAGGCTTGTATGGACTGGTTTGTGAAGCTGGTGATGGTGCGCCAAAAAAAAAAGCCACCGCTATGGAAAAGCATGTGACGCGCTCACCGAAAAACCCTCCTCAACCACAGCCGGAGCAAACCAAAGAAATAATAATAAATGAATTAAAACTTCTTTCCGTGCCTGCCGGCGGCAAGTTATCTTTTCGTCCACTTTACTTTCTTTACATTTATATCCTGTTTACTACAAATAATACCCCCTATACTTTCCTTGGCATTATTGTCTGTTCTATCTCATCAATATAGTGCAGTTTTGTAAGCCCTGCGGATGATTGTGTCCAGCTTGTTGATTTTGCTGCTACTCCAATTGACGTAAGCAGCAACCATCCTCGACACCCTCGGTATTCGTTACCACGGGATGCGGGGACTGAAGGACGCGCTATTGTCAGCGGTCAGGAACGCTATACTCACAGAGAATATACCCAGAAACATGCACCCAATGCACGATGCTGAAAGGCGCAGGTACAGAGTGGAGGCGATCCTCAGAGATCACGGCAGCCGAGAGGGTGTCCTTTTTGTCGACACAGAGAATATACCCAGAAACATGCACCCAATGCACGATGCTGAAAGGCGCAGGTACAGAGCGGAGGCGATCCTCAAAGATCACGGCAGCCGAGAGGGTGTACTTTTTGTCGACACTGCTAGATACCCCCGGCCCGACCGACGACAACAGCAGAACGAGCGAGAGCAACAACGGCGCCAATCGACAGCTGCCTTCTCCATGGCGGTGGTCGAAACGAGCGAACTGACCATGGTCATGGTATCGGCGAGACTGCCATCGTCCGAGGCAGCAGAAGGAATGGCCATAGCACTAGCAATACTCCATAGTGGCAACGAGGACACACTTGTCGTGAGTGACGCCAAGACGGCGGTCCGAAACTTTACCAAGGGATGGGTCTCCGTCGAGGCGGCGCACATGCTGAACGCCAGAGACGTGGACTTTAAGTCCGGCGCGATCACCTCCAAATCTCTTAAGTCGTTCCCCGCGCTAGTGGGAGATCTTGGCAACGAACAAAGACTCGACCTCCCGTCGAACCACAACGAGCGCGCCCAACGCGTCACGAGACTGCTAACCCGCCGCGACGCAGACGAAATGGCCACCGCTGTGCGAGACATCGTCGATGGCGAGACACCCAAGGTTGGGGGACATTCTTCTGTGACGATGCAAACAGACCCTGAAGCCTTACAGGACTGCAAGGACATCATGGTCACGTACCACGAGATCCTCAGTCACTACAGGAAAAAGCGACAACTATATCCACCACCCCACAAGCAGCTAGAGAGGTCTCAGGCGTCTGACCTGAGACATCTGCAAAATGACACATTCGAAAATCCCCGGCATCTGAACAGGCTGTGTCCGTCGCTCCACCTGTCACCCGGCTGTCCGTGGTGCGGGCACGAGACAGCCGACATGGCACACATACTTTGGAAGTGCGACTACGGTATTCGCAGCCACTGCACGGACGAGAGAGTGTACCCCAGGACGACTGTCTGAGCCCACATCTAGTGGACCAAATCTGGGCTGTCCAGCGAGCCAGGGCCATCGCCGAGGACATCGCACGATGTTCCCCGTGCGACGGCTCCTGGAGGCCTAGCCCGGGCCAGTGATTTTTCGTTGGACTCTAAATAAAATTTATTACCTACCTACCTTATGCATTCGCCTGAGACGATCGAAGGCGAAAGCAATGTTCTTCTTTTTCTTCTCAGTCGACCTATCGACCCTCCCCCGCGCCCCTCCGAAAGCTTTCTGCCACTAAAGTGGTTTTGCCATGCCTCCAGGATCTTAAACATCGCGAGCTTTCTGCACGTCACCTCGTTCAGCACTGTCTCCGTGATCGGCACACCTTTCACTAATCGACGATATCAGATGATGACGTCATATGCGACATCCGGTTATGTGACGTCACTATAACGTCAGAAATTTGGGCACCCTGTGACGTCATCACGACGTCACGGGTTGACAATGATGATTTCTGAATCACTCGGGTTGACACGGGACGCGGACGCCGCCGACGGTCACGTTTCGTGTTTGATGAGTCATCTAAGGCTTTCCTGAGTAAGAACAGTTGGGGAGCAGTAAACTTGCTATGGGCGCTTCATCGAAATATTTCTTGTTGCCGGACTAAAGCGATCTGCTGGACAACGCGTAAGGACGATATGAGGAATTGCACATTTCGGAAAAATCCCGACTTCGATAAAATTGAATCCCTAAACCGCGTTTCCATGATGGCATGATGGACCTTTCGTTTGGCCGTTCTAAGGCGGACATACGCTTGAAAGAACATGAAAACGCCACACCGATTCAGCCCGAAAGCCGCTTCCTATAGACGGTGTCAACCTAAGAATTTAAAATAAACTTTACCGCTGTCCATTTGAATTATGCGCGTACAACAACGACGCTCTTTACCATGACGTAACGGTTAAGACGAGCCAATGAAAAATGCAACATGGCGCCGTTCGCGATGAGAGGCGAGGTAGCGCCGCACAGAGATCGAGAGCCGTCAATGCGAATTTTCTGTGGTGTTTCTTTCATCCAGAAGAACTCATTTCCTACTGTTATCCGCACGTATACAGCATCATCCTCGCCGGTCGCCATTCGATGCAGTAGAAGTTTGTGATTGTGCCGCGTTGAAGTGCAACGAAGCGGCAGCAGCGTGGAGTGTTTCACGACCTAGCGTAGCCTCGGTGCGGCAGCGTCAATTTGCAACAGGGCGTGTGTTCCCTGCATCGCCCGGATACACCACGCATATGTTTTGTTACGCTTCCGCGGGTATTGTTATATGCTTTGTTTTTGTAATTTTTTTGTACCATGTGTGATATATCTTGTACATTTGGTGCAAATATTTTCACCTGTCACTTGTTGCCATGTAATTGGTCTTCTGGGCCCTAGTCAAGCTGTTTCATTACAGCTTTTAGCCCAGGAGACCATCCAGAATGTAATGTTTTCGTTTTATTTCTGGAAAATAAAGAGAATGAATGAATGAATGAATGAATGAATGAATGAATGAATGAATGAATGAATGAATGAATGAATGAATGAATGAATATGCCTGAGGTTCACCACACTCGCCAGTTGTCGACGCGTTCATTCGTGTGCAGTGAGGTGAAGGCGAAGTCTGGAATGTGCGCGTCTGTGTACGATTGACAGCCCGTAAAAGCCATCGCATTAGCGTTGCCACATGTGTGTTTGTGTGTGTATTACTTGGAGCTCGCAACGTGGGAATCTCGGTGATCGTTTGTGATGTGCGCTGTGCTGTGCGCCTATATGAGTAATCTAGTGCTTGCGGACGAAGCGTGAGGGAAAGGAAGCGACCAACATAACCCGTTAGCGTAACACAATCCGAAAGTAAACAAACCAGGTGTAGAGAATATGCAGTGACGTGTGCATTCTAAGAAGAGAATTGCGGCCATCCGGTGCATGTTATTATGTGGCGTGTGCCTATTAGCGCAATTGCGTCGTGTTAACGGAATTCAGTTACACCAGCACATATTGACGTGCTTTGTTAAAGTGCCCGTTGCGTCAGTCCTTATCTCACGCTCGATGCACGAACGCCTTGCATGAAAAACGCCGTGCGAGGTAATCGTTGTCTGCAAACCGCGAACGAAATGATGCGACCTACATAATATTGTGTGACTCTACCACGCGTTCCTCATGAGCCATATTATTTACGTCGCATCATCTCTAAATTGGTCTAAACGCGAGGAGGATAAACTCGACACTTTAATGCGGAAAAGTATTAAAAGTGTGCTAGGACTCCCCATGAGTACCGGCACGGACAGGCTCATGAACTTGGGCATGCACAACACCCTCTCGGAGGATGATTAAGGCACAGCAACTATCTCAGGTCGCGCGGCTCTCCTCCACCAAGGCTGGGCAGCGTCTCCTACAGTCGCTTGGATGTCATCATACGGGCAGTGCGGAACAGAAGATATTTTTATCACAAACAATGAAGGGTACTTATGAGGTGGAACCCTTCTCGCGTAATGTACATCCGCGGTACAATGTTGGCCGGCGAACGGCACGGGCCAAGTCTCTGCTTGACTTCGTAGGTAAATCCCCGGGAAAGGTGGCTTTCGTCGATGCGGCGCAGTATGGCCGCTCGGAAAGCTTTGCGGCCGTGGTTGTTGATCATCGCTGTCGCGTACTAAACTCAGCTTGAAGGTGTCTGCCTCCGTAGCAGAGCAGGTAGCGATAGCTCTAGCTATGAAGGACCCTTCGCGTCCTGAGATGTTCACCGACTCTAGGGCAGCCCTCCGGGCCTTCGCTTCGGGTGTGGTCTCAAGAGAGGCTGCCGCTATTCTCAGTTCGAGGGTTGTAGGAGGCTTTCACACAATTACCTGGTTCCCGGCCCACATGGGCTCAGGGGTTCATCCGACAGTTCCCAACGTCAACGAACTTGCCCATAACCGTGCGCGAGAAATCACGTGCCGCGGCGGTGCGGGCGGGTCCGGAGGCGGCTTCACGGAGAGCTTCAGCGATCCACTTTGCACCTTCAACGAAGTTACTTCGCACTATCAACTGTCAAGGCGGCGATACCCCCTCCCGCATTCCAAGCTTACTAGGCCGCAGTCGTCGGTTCTCCGGATGCTGCAGGCAGGTTCCTTCCCGTCTCGCAGCACGTTTAGCCACTTTGCTGAAGGCATAAATCCAGGATGTCCTAGCTGTGGGGCGGATAATTGCACACTCGCTCATATGCTCTGGCAGTGCCCGGCGTTACTTAGCGCAAAGTTCAGCACAGAAGAGGACTGGGAGAGGGCTCTTAAAAGCAACGAGCTCTCAGTCCAGCTGTCGGCAGTCCAGGAGGCCTGCGAACGGGCGGTGGGCCACGGCCTTCCAGTACCGGCGTGGGCGCGGCCAGCAACTGCGGCGGACGCGAGTTTGTAATATGCAGAGCGCTCAACGCATGGCAACGGCAGCGGCGCGCTATTGGCTGCGTGCACACAGGGACGCCGGGGACGCCGCTGCGGAGTTCCGCCTAGCAACGGCCGCGCCGCGCTCTCCTTCTCGGGGTGCCTTCCGCGGGAATTTTAAACGGTGAACGCGGCCGCTGGGCCCCGTAGAATTTTCGTCGCCGCTCGTGATGTGGCTACTGCTCTCGCGTTGACCGAATACGCCGTCGTCGCCGTATGGTTAGACTGTGCTTTGTGCATTTTGTTTTGTTATAACGGTGAACACGTTCGCCCATGAACATTTGTGTTGTCGCCACTGTCTTTTGTGCCTTGGCGCTGCAGCAAGACGCGATCGGCCGTTGTGTTCCACTGTGCGTTTCTTTTTTTTTTTTAACAGTGAACACGCTCGCCCTTGAATATCTGTGCTGTCTGCTGTGTCTTTTGAGCCATCGCGTTGTCGCAAGACATAATCGGTGATCGCCGTGGGTTCGAGTGTGCCTTGTGTTTTTTTTATTATTTTTTTTTCGCGGCTGTGTAGAAGATTACGGCTTGAAGACAAACACATCGTGGGTTGTAGACTTCGTGAAGTCAACATCAAGGTGTGAAAGGTAATACAAAAATGGTGTTTCATAACTTCAAAAATAACTTGCGGAATCTTCTGTGGTAATTTAACTTCATGCTTTGGGGATAATGTCCGATGATCAGCCGTTCTCAATTAGGTCGTATTATGTGTACACTTGGCCCCCCTTATACGTGGCGTGCGGTTGGCGAAACAAAATCGAAAAAGTGCCGCAGCCACATAAGTAATTGTGTTCTAGTTATTTTCATATGGTATGGCGTAGGTACCATAGGATGGGAAAATAATGAGAGCAATCAGAGCGCAATGTGAACCAGATCTACATTATGGTTGGATCTCACGAAAGTATTCCACAAACCTGCAGATTTCACTTAGGTCACCAACTTAAACCTCACTTAGGTCACCAACTTAAAACCTAGGAGAAATATCATACAATTACATCCGATACTTCCTAACGAATAGGAAGGTTACCTTCAACATGGGGGAACTCGAGTCTGAGGTGAGGGGCATGGACAGTTTAGTTACACCTCAGGGCTCCATGATATTGCTCATGCTCTTAATCTCATTATGACAGGATTGTCAGAAAAAAACGTGAAGACATCGAAGGAATCAATCGCTCCGTATACACGGATGATGTTGCCATATGGATCTCGCAAGGCAGTGATGGGTAAATAGAACAGAAGTTACAGGAAGTGGTAGATAAAGTGGAAGTCTACCTCACAGGCACTAGGCTTGAATTTTCACCAGAGAAATCAGAACTTTACAGGCCCATACTTAACAGGAGGTGGCCCAAGAGATACATGAAGGAGAGAGAGTGCGAGGAGATACAGACTTGCACGAAAAGGTCCCCATCATTGAACAAGTTAGGGTCCTTGTACACAACATTGAGTCGAAGCGAACTAACAGCAATACTCTTATAAAAATAGTGACTAAGGTCACTAAGGCAACTGGCTGATCAGGAGAATCACAAACAAGTATATCACGGAATGAAGGAGGCTAGCATTCTTACGCTTAAATGGAACAAGACAGAAAAGGACAAAATCAATATTTTCGTAAGGAAAGCTTTTAAGCAGGCCCTAGGCTTGCCCGAAAGCACCAGCATAGAGAGATTAACGCACCTGGGCATGCATAACACCTTAGAAGGATTGACTGAAGCTCAGTTGGAAAGAACTGACAGCACCGCGACTGACAGAATATTGATAAATTACAAACAATAACCAGCAAGGACCCAAGGTTGCATCGGCCAGAGATTGGCAGCCAGATTGACTTTGCAAATTTAATGAAAAAGAAGTACAAACAAAATTCAATTAGGGCAGTAGAACGAGCACAGCTAATACGCCCTAATTGAGACGGCTCAAGTGCACACATAATACGACCTCATTGAGACGGCTCATCATTGGACATTATCCCCAAAGCATGAATTTAAATCACCACAGAAGATGCCGCAAGTTAATTTTGAAGTTATGAAACACCATTTTTGTATTACCTTTCACACCTTGCTCTTGACTTCACGAAGTCTACAACCCACGATGTGTTTGTCTTCAAGCCGTAATCTTTTACACAGCTGCAGGCGTCTTGTTCATCAGTGATGTTCGCCCGAACCACGTCGCGAGTTTGTAATATGCAGAGCGCTCAACGCGTGGCAACGGCAGCGGCACGTCAACGTCAGGCGATGAACTGTCATTGTCTTCAACGCATTCGATCGCGCGGCGCGCCGACGTCTCACATGCGCTGCTTTCCGTGGTCATAGCCGTACAACACCGGCGTTGCAGGGCTGCGAAATGCGTTGGCAAGATCAGCCGCGAAAAAAAGAATAATAAGAAAACACAAGGCACACTCGAACCCACGGCGATCACGTCTTGCGACAACGCGAGATCACAAAAAACACTGGCGACAACACATATATTCACGTGAAAGCGTGTTCAGCGTTAAAAAAAATGAACAAAAGCAATCAGTCCAACACAACAACGATTATGTCTTGCGACAACGCGATGGCTCAAAAGACACAGCAGACAGCACAGATATTCAAGGGCGAGCGTGTTCACTGTTAAAAAAAGAAAAAAAGAAACGCACAGTGGAACACAACGGCCGATCGCGTCTTGCTGCAGCGCCAAGGCACAAAAGACAGTGGCGACAACACAAATGTTCATGGGCGAACGTGTTAACCGTTATAACGAAACAAAATGCACAAAGCACAGTCGAACCACACGGCGACGACGGCGTATTCGGTCAACGCGAGAGCAGTAGCACTTCACAAGCGGCGACGAAAATTCTACGGGGCCCAGCGGCCGCGTTCACCGTTTAAAATTCCCGCGGAAGGCACCCCGAGAAGGAGAGCGCGGCGCGGCCGTTGCTAGGCGGAACTCTGCAGCGGCGTCCCTGTGTGCGCGCAGCCAATAGCGCGCCGCTGCCGTTGCCATGCGTTGAGCGCTCTGCATATTACAAACTCGCGCGGCGGACCCCCCTTCGGGGGTTGTCTGATCGGGGTTCTCCAGGACCAAATAAAGTTCATTTCATCATCATCACCAGAAATTTCGATTGCGATCGATCGTGATAGTAACTTAACGCCGGTAAAAAAAAAGCTTTTGTTTTTAATGGCCTTGTGTCATACTTATCGATATGATATTTGGAATTCTTACTTTTCTAACGTGCATTTTTTTTTGCATTTCACCTGTACTGTGTGCATGTATTACGCAGTGATGACTTGTTTATATTTAACTACAGTAGACTCTCGTGAAACAAAACATGAAGGGCTTGAAAAAATATGTTGTTTTTAACGGGTCTGTCGTTTACTGAGAGATTAACAGAGATGCAGTGTTCAAGTGCGAAATCAATAATATTAGTGGAGGTAGTTCCAATTAAGCCACAATTTCGCTTAAGCGACTTTCATTAATTGAGCATCTATAGTATTTCGATTGTTTTAAACGGCTATAGATTGTTCACTGAACGAAGGGTGATGCTTGTTAAAACTACACATTTCGGCTGGTTTCTAGCATGTTTACTTCTGACAGATCACCCAGTATGCCAATGTGAAACAGCACCACTTTGAAGACCCTGGACACGTGCACTGAAATTAGGAAACTTGGTTGATTACGGATGGTAGTAGCCTTACAATTCTTTACGTCGATGTTTGCAATTGCTCACCAGTGGAAGTGACTATTTTAACGCGCAGGAAGTTTTTGATTTCAATTTAGTGTTGACAGTAATGTGTAGTTAACTGTAAAAGCACACTCACCTGCCCCTGTAGCGGAAAATGCATTGCAGATCTGGAAATTGCCCCCAAGCTGTGAGAATCTCCTGTAGTGCTGCTTAATAATTTCATTGAACTGATAAACTCCGCTACCTGACACAAAACCAGCTGTAGTGATATTTATTGACTGCACATTCATATAAAAGTTGGACTTAATTTTCTACTTTGCACGTAATACAGCAAAATGAGTTCATGGCTTAGAAAATCCCATTGTTGTGCAGCTTCTTTTGTACCGTAGTAAGTTACATGTGAATGCACGTCACATGTGTTCATCATTTTTTATGCTGCTTTCGTTTTGAAACGTTTTATTAAGCCATTTTTGTTGCGCACAGCACATGCCCGCAAACGCATGACATGCATTGATTGTTGCATTAGAGCTGTGCACGGGCCGTATTTCCGAGCCCGAGCCCGGCCCGGGCCCGCTGACTTTGTCGAAGGCCCGCCCGAGCCCGACTGCAAAGGGCTCGGGCGGGTCCGGCCCGGCCCAATCCCGGGCCCGGCCCGGCCCGGCTTTTTGAAGGTTCGCTGCGAAAACAAAACATCGCCTTCCGGTAATTTGGCGTTTCATTGAGCACAGCAAATGTGATCAAACGACACACGACGAACAGCATCTATTACACAGATTACAAATTGTCGTGCAAAAACAGCAAGCAAGTAGACGGCCTCATGCCAGCAACAATGGAGTTCGCTCGCCAAAGCCGTCACGTGTATGGGGTATGCCCATGCAAGCGTCAGCTTGCACGACGTAGGCGATCTACGTCGGGTCGCTCGTCGCTGTCGCGTACATTTTCACTCATATGGGATTTGGCCTTAAATCTAAAGCGAACAGTCGCGTGGCGCCGTGACTAGCTCAGGTGGTGTTACTTCTCTGTTTGTCGGAGTGCAACACAGGCAGTGCTTTACCTGCTCCCCTTTTGTTTAAAGTAGCGAATGGAAAGGAAAAGCGGTAAAGGGCGGTCGCGGAAAAGGCGCTGTATGCGTGCTGGAAAACAATTCCCGCTCATTCTCTATACTTCGGGCTTGAGTCGGGCTTTGCGCCGGGCCCGAGACCGGCCCGATAAAACTCCAAGTAGCCCGAGCCCGGCCCGGGCCCGAGGTGAAAATACGTCGGCCCGCCCGAGCCCGGCCCGCGGGCCGGGTCGGGCTCGGGCTTTCGGGCTACCCGGAGCCCGTGCACACCTCTATGTTGCATCACAGCAGCTCATTCCGCTGTTCGCTGTCTCCCAATAGTGAAAGTTTTGTAGACATAATGCAATGTTGCAACCATACATGTACCTACTATGTTTTACACAGCACGTCTTACACCAAGCTCAACAGGCGCCGAAAATTTTGATCGGGCGGAATTCACGAAATATCATCCAAACCTCATGTCCTTAAACCTGATATATTCAAAATTGCGCTATGAACCATATGACGTTTTACACTGACTATCTAGCAGATACTCAAGATTTGTGGGAGAAATTTCCCGCGAAAATCAATACCTTAGAGCACGCCGTTAACGAAGTGTAGACAGAAAAATCGGATGGCAAGCATGGACCTTGCGTGCTTGCAAGAAAAGCTGTCACGGATTTAAAACCATCGAGATGCGGTCCAGTTGGTATACGTTCACTTTTACAATGCAAAAATCGACGGCTCAAAGGGAGTTTCGATAAAACAGACGACTTCAAGGTAACCTATTTAAGTTTTGAAGTCTAGAAGCGATATGCGGCTACTTTGCCAGGCAATTGTTGGTTGCTTCGCTGGATCGAAAGTCTTTCGGTCCGTGGGTGGAATTCGCTAAATCATGAAATGTGCTATGTAAAACGTGAATATTGAATTACTGAGACGCTAGAAGTCAAGGAACAAGGTGTGGCTCATCTTATGCGAAGGTTTTAAAAATTAAAGAATTTGGTGGCGGCGTTGTACGCGTAAAACGCGGCGCCGGCGCGCATAC
Organism: Rhipicephalus sanguineus; assembly: GCF_013339695.2. Taxonomy (NCBI): domain Eukaryota; kingdom Metazoa; phylum Arthropoda; class Arachnida; order Ixodida; family Ixodidae; genus Rhipicephalus; species Rhipicephalus sanguineus. The sequence goes on along the minus strand of NC_051185.1, from coordinate 29,131,037 downwards.
AGAAATGCGGCCCTCGGGGATGCGCCGGCCACATGCGTGTTTGTATGCACCGTTTCCAGCGAACCGATGATTTTCGTTCGTGGCCTTGTTGACGATCAGCCCCTTCTCGTATGGCAATCAAGTCTCTTATCGAGGTCGCTTGCCATTTCATGTTGCCACATTTCATTGTTGCCTGTAGTGTTGCAGTGTACCGCTGCTGAACATGTGGTTGACGGTGTGATGCGGCATGGAGGAAGGCAATCGTTAGGAGAGAGCATTGCCAGTGCAATGCAATTGGTGCGCGACGCTCCCTTTTAATAATTCCTTCCTCCATGCACGCTAACAAAGACTGTCATTATGTTGCACTCTATGTGTAACGCTTGAAAATGCACACTTGAAATGCATTAAGTTACACAATGAGGCACCAGAATTCCAGCAAGACATAGCAGTGGCGTAGCCAGGGGGTGACACACTGGGCCCGCACCCTCCCCCACGCACCCCCCTCCCCGCGATTTTTTTTTGCCATGGCATACAGAGCACAAAATAACTCCCGACGGCGTCTGTCTGCCCGGCCCCCACCAGAGTGACACGCATTAAAATCACTTTGGCGTTATCAGTGGATTCCAATGTTCCTCCCTCCTCTGCTGAAGCTTTCTGCACATTACATGGCGTGCAACTGCCTCCAGGATCGGCCCACCTTCGAACGATCGACGACATCGATTGATGATGACGTCACAAATATAGGCGATCTGGGACGTCATCATGACGCCACGAGATGAAGTCCTGGCGTGACGTTATTGCTTGCTCTGAAAAAGGTCGCGTGGCCGCCATGCGCTGTGTGTTGAAGGGCTTCCTTATTGCGAGCCTGTGCGTTCAGGCGGAGTAGGTTTCGTGCGGTCTATGGCTTCAACGCAAACATTGCGATGCAAGAGATAAGCGCGCTAGCACAGGTTACCATACCATCTACGGATGTACGAAGGCCCGCTCCGGCGATAGACAGGTGGGGCGACGCGCTGAAGGCACGTTCACACAGCGCGGATCCGGAAAGCGAAGAGGCTGATCTAGAAAACGGACGCGGATTATCCGCAAAAGCGCAAAACTCGCGGCCGCTTGTCTGGATCGCTCCCGGACGAATTTTCTCCGCGCGGGAATGGTCGCCGCTTTGGCCGCAGCCAATCAGGGTCTGAGACGCGGGCGCGCAGCATCGCGTGGTGTCTCAAGATGGTAACGCGTCCACCGTCGATTGGTGGATTGCTCCGTCCCCTGGACAAAGCGGAACGAAGGCAACGCGGGCGGTCTGAACAGCCTTGCGCCCTCGCTGCCTCTCCGCTCTGAAAATCCTCTTACACGCTTGCGCACTCGGGGTTCGATGCGCCTTAAGTGAGCCCTTTGGCACTTTCCGCCATGTCGCGGGTTATGCGAACGCACCTCTGCCATGCTGAAGACTTACGTGGTATAACCAGTATAACATTCCAGTTTATTGCTGTGGCGTTCATTGCTTCGCCCTTGTGACGAAATTTACTAACTCCCGGCGGAGGGTTCGACGGATGTTTGAAAGCAAAACAAAACCGGGAATAATGAAGCCCACCATGTTCTCTGACAGTTTTGATCACGTTTTGGACCGTCAGACAGGCGTCAAACGTGTTGGAAAATGCTGCCTTCTAACTTTTAACTTCCCTCATGCGCTGTGTGTTTATGGGCTTCCTTATCTCAAGCCTGTGCGTTCAGGCGGAGTACGCATATGAGAACGCGATGCGAACGGGGAACAATTACGCTATCACGTTCTAGCCTTGAAGGCGAAGCTTAAGGGTCCTCAAAGTTTTTTCCTGATATGGACGCCAGCTGGCTGACAGCTATTGTGCAAGTCCGTTGCTGATAAAAAGAGACAGCGTACCGTTATCCTACCGTATTATATGCCGTACTCTAAATCAGGGGTCGGCCAGGTCAGGTGCAGAAACCTTGCCATGGATGCTGTGCACAGCGACTTTAGCAGAAAACTGTCGGATGCGGCCTGAGAAGGAGGATCAAAACTAAGAGGAAGAAACAACAAAATGGCTTTCGCCGTCGAGTCGTCTTAGGCAAAAGAATTAGGGAATCTGTGAGTTATTTGCGAGCTGACAGCTGACCAATAAACCCTCGCATGCTGCCTGAAGGCATCAAGTCTGCCGGGACGACGAGACTCTCGCTATGAAAGAACGAGCTGGAATGAATCAGGGGGCCGTGTCTTTGTTAGAATGGAGCTTCGGACGTGTTATGCGATGGTTGTAAGTTTGGTTCCTACCAGAAGAAAGTTGAATTTTTCATACAGTTTTGTTAATTTTCATTTTCTAATATCCAGTACAGTACTGTTAAACACTATAATTAATGTACCCTACGCTTCCTTTGGGTTTATTATCTGGGGATGTAAGTAGGTTTTGACTGACCAAGTCGTCAACCATTTCTCTACACGCATACATCAGCGCGACATATACTTGCCAATCTTCCGTTGTAGAGTGCATAGCAGGGCATAAGTAAAGGGGGTTCGGAAAATTCAGCCCCGGGAGTGTTTATTTATTTATTTATTTGTTTATTTATTTATTTATTTATTTATTTATTTATTTATTTATTTATTTATTTATTTATTTATTTATTTATTTATTTATTTCGCATTGCGTAATCCTGCCTCCTAGCTGTTTCCTTCCTACCTGCCAACAACTGAATCCGCACTAACGTGCTTAACAGTCCAACACTTCCGTTGCTACAAGCAACAACGACGGTCACGCTAGAAACAACGAAGTGAATCAATGAAATGTGGCAAAGGTGAAATGTAAACCGAACTCGATGAAAGATCTGAGTTTGAATATTATGTAGTATAACCACGTCAGACATGGTTGTAGGGCGATTTAGCGCCAAATTCAATTGGGATGCACCAGCCAGCCAAATTGAGCGAGTGGAAGGTATTCAGATGGCGAGCGCGCGACCTTCTTCCTGTTGCGCAACCCGCCACATGATCAAAACGGCAATCGTTGCGTTCTGACTGATGAAGGTTTGCCCATCCACCTATTTTTGCACCACTTATTCGAAGACTTTCTTTTTGTTTACGTGTACACATAAATTAGACAAGAATAAACAGCAGAGTTTGTTTGAATGTTTCATTGCCTAAACGTACCATTGATACAGTAAAAACACAACTTGAGCAGCTACTGCTGCAACCGTATCCTGATAGGCCTTGCAAGTGTTGAAAAACAGAACGAGCAGCATGCAGATCGTATCTTTCGTCCGCCGGGATCCGAAAGAATTTTATGCCGGTGTGGCGTGAAGAATTTCGACACTACTCAGCACAGCACGATTTCTGATGACGGCGCGAATCCATTGATGCTTCTGTTTCGCTGAAGCTTGCAAGGGTTTCGCCAGTTTCGCTGAAACAAACTTTACGGGGGTAAAAGCGGCCTTTGGGACACCGTAGGCCGTAGCATACTTGGACGCGCGACAAGAAACGCCCCTTTTTCGCCGTGAGAGATAGGACAGCGCAGTTCCCGTTTGCCACTCCAGGTGGCGTTCGAATTTTCGCAATCTCGAACTGCAACTTTTAGGTTCACTTGCGTAATAAAAACTCTGAAGTTAATAAGTAACCTGGTAATAAATATGAAATGGAACAACAACGTTCGTTTATGCTCGTAGGTAGTACAGCCCCCAAACATTAGGATCGCTGCGGTCACGGGTCAGAAAACATTACACCATTTCCCGCTAAAGGGGACCATGAGGCGATGCGAAGCCGGAGCACTTGCACGATCGCGTTCCGTTGGCGTTCGTTGGGCATGCTACCGACCTCGCGTCGTGGAACGCGAAGAGGAACGCTACGCGCGTCTTATCTTCCTTCTAGCCTGGTCGTTAATTCTCACAGGGCGAGCGGGGAACGCGGTCGACAGGCGTGCGAGAGGGGGGCAGCGTAGGAGAGGAGAGAGAGGGGGAGGGGGACGCGCATGCGCTGGTGCTCATCGCGGGGCTGCGCAGGAGAGAATTTCGGCATGTCTAGCCCGCGTTTCAGAGGAAGAGTGGAAAGGGGGAGGGGAAGTGGTGAGGGGGAGCGGAGAGGGAAATTGGAGAGGGGGTAAGGGAGAGGGGAAGTGGAGAGGGGGAGTTGAGATGGGAAGAGTAGAGGAGGAGTGGTGAGGGGGTGTGGAGAGGAGGTGTGTGGAGAGATAAGATACCGCCATAAGATACTTCGCATCTAAAACCACGAAGTTTCATCCCCCTGACACTACTACGGGGGCCGTACTAAGCTTTTTTCCTGCTGGTCAGCATTTTCCTTCTCGCATTCAGAAATATGCAGAATGAATTGAAGTAATATCTATCATAGCCGACATAGCAATTAAGATGTTGTGCAGTTGTCCTGGGCTTTCACAAATAAGGGTATAAAGCTTCAGATTAGTGAAAGTATTAAACAATGGCAAATCATGAAGCTATCGATGTATTGCACCACGCGTGCACAACTTGTGATTGCGTTCGGAGCCAAGAACTGCCTGTCAAGCGCCACAATGCCACAGTAAGCAACCACGTCAAACGCCCTCGCGTGTTCTCAAGTGTTCTTCAGATTTCCATCGAGCTCTAAAGGTGCTGGATATTTTCATCTGACGGAGTCACGAAAAATCGTCGTCAGCCTATGTATTTAAACCTAGTATAAAGAAAATGCGCAAAATATCGCACGCCATCCAACACTGACTGCCTGCCAGGTGCCCAAGATTTGTGAGACCAGTTCCCAGCGAAAGCGATAATTTAGGGCATGCTCTTAATGTACTGTAAACACTCGCCCAGCCAAAGGCACGTCTTGAAATTCCGGGTACAAGAAAGAAGAACGACCACTTAAGAATAGCATTACAGAGAGCGACTCTGCTATTATTACAGGATGCATACTAGGACCGAATGCAGATCTGTACTGATGGGTCGGTCTCGTCCAACAGCTCATCAGGTGCAGCTGTAGTCCAGCTGCCGCAATGACAATGCAATTTAAATTGCCTCATATAACGACGTCTACAGCAGCAGAACTTGCTGCCATGAGAGCCGCTTTACAATATATGGTTAAAGAGCGTCCATGCAAATGGGTCATATTCCGCGATTCGAAGGCAGTACTTCAGAGTTTGCAGTTTGTTGTGCTTACGAGGACTCATGAAGAATTGGTGCACGAAATTGGAAACTCACCATCAAGCTCTAGCAAGAGGACATATTAGATATCAGTGCTACAAGGACATACCGGTATTACTGGGAATCAATTAGCCGAGGATGAAGCCCATGAAGGAACCAGAGTAGTTCCGATATTCTACCAATGACTGATACGGCAAGACAACTTCCTTTGCTACCTCGAAATCTTACACACACGTTTTGCTCGTCTATCAGCTTCCACAGGTGTCAAATATAAAAACGTGACCCTTCGCTCAAGCTACAGCGACCATCGCGAAATTCCCGCTTCGATGAGACGCTGTTATGCCGCCTTTCGTTGGGCGTTGCAATCACAAAGGCGTACTCGTTTCGCATTGGTATGGCGGACTCGTGTACATGCGACTGCTGCGGAACCGAAGAGAAAATCGAACAGGTCCTGCGCAGATGCGTTCGCTATGACGCCCAGCGATGCCCGCTGCGGATGCTTTTGGACCAACTGGACTCCAGACCATTTTCTGTAGACGAGGCTCTGGGACCTTGGATATGTGCCTAGATAGCGCTGAAGGCAGCTAAAGCGCTACTGAAGTACCTAAAATCAACAAATCTGAGCGACCGCCTGTAAATTGGATGTGCTTCCCCAAGTGTGCTCGTGATTTTGTCCATCCCTCTTCTCTTTCCTTCCTCTCTCTCTCTCTTTTCGCCCTCTTGTCCCTTCCCCCAGTGCAGGGTAGCAAACCGCACGTGCGTCTGGTTAACCTCGCTGTCATTCCTTGCTTCTCTCTCTGTCTCTCAAAGTCCGATACGCATTGCCTGCGAATAGAAAACAAACAAACAAAGCAAGTATACTACCTCCGCAGTTATATATTTCAATATATTTGAGAGATTTCGTGTTTGTACTGTTGCTTTTGTGAATACAGGATGCTAAGGCTAGAAGGGACGTATCGGCATTGAAGTTTTACCTAAATGTTACAGGATACGGCTCCTAAGTACAAAACTGATGAATATATTTGCTCAAAGTTGGCACATTTCTCTTGAGCAGCATTAAAGTTCCAGTAAAGTAAGGAAGGCGTAGTGCTCACGCAAGGTTTTCGGCTCCAATTGCAGAAGTGCGTGGCTGGAAACTTGCTGGAATAATTTTTATTCGAAGTCGTAGTTACAAGGAGGGCATGTGCTGTACTCGAAGCCGCTCACCTTTTATTCTAAACACGGAATCGGAGGCCTTATATCTTCCTTAGACTCTATCGGGACAGTTTACCCCTTTCACTTAGCAAAGCACATGGTGCTGTAAGTTCCTGTAAGTTGTTTCCAATTTCTCTCAATGCAGCTTTGCATGCAGTGGCAGCTCTTCCGTCGCTAGGTACATAGTACACGAAGCCGTACGTTTTCAAGCGAAGCTTGCATGGACTGACTTATGGAGCTGGTGATAGGGCTGCAAAAAACGCCACCGCCACGGAAAAAGCACGTGACGCGCTCACCGAAAAATCCCCCTGAACCACAACCGGCGCAAACCCAAGAAATTATAACAAAACGAAATGAACCTTCTTTTCAGGGCGGGGGTTCGAACCCGGGTCCCCCAGGTCCGACAGCAGTGCCTTGACTGCATGCTTGACCACTGCGTCACACGTCCATGCTTGCTCAATGTGAACTGAAGTGAAGCATACAAATGCGTTCTAACGACAATGCAAAAACGCACAGGGTCCCTTATCCATTCGTCTGAGACGACTCGAAGGCGAAAGCGATCTCTTTCTTCTCAGTCGATCTATCGACCCTCCGCGGCGCATTTCCGAAAGCTTTCTGCCCTGACATGGTTTTGCCCTGCCTCCAGATCGGAGACATCGCGAGCTTTCTGTATGTCACCTGGTTCTGCACTGCCTCCGTGATCGGCACACCTTTCACCAAGCGACGATATCAGATGATGGCGTCATATGCGACATCGGGTTATGTGATGTCACTATGACGTCACAAAGTTCGGCAACCTGTGACGTCATCATGACGTCACCGGTTGTCAAGGATGATTTTTTAATCACACGTGTTGACACGGGACGCGCACGCCGCCGACAGTCAATTTTCGTGTTTGATGAGGCATCTAAGGCTTTCGCGTTGAAGAATAGTTGGAAAGCAGTACACCTCCTATGGGCGCTTCACAGAAATATTTCGTGTTGGCGGACTAAAGCGATCTACTGGACAGCGCGTAAGGACGATATGAGGAATTGCAGATTTCATAAAAATTCTGACTTCGAGAAAATTGAATTTCTGAACGGCGTTTCCATGATCGCTTGATGGACCTTTCGTTGCGCCATACGAAGGGTCATATACTCTTGAAAGAACATGAAAGACGCCGCGCCGATTCAGTTCGAAAACTGCGTTCCGGAGACGGCCGCCCTAAGAATAAAAGGAAACTTTACCGCTGTCCATTTGTATTATGCGCGTCCAACAACAGCCCCTCTTTACCATGACGTAATTCGCGGCGAGATCGACCTATAGGTGGCAGCACCGTCACCACGCTAGTGTGGATACTGGTTTCGTGTGGTGTGTGTAGAAGTGCACGGGGCTTCTGTTTTCACATCGTGATTTTGTGTTCCGTACCCGCAGAAAACTCTTCGTTATCGATGGTGAGGTTTTGTTCGGTGCCACAATGCCGCACATACTGCACAGAGCCAGGGATAAGCTTACATTTCTATCCCACCGACGCGGAACGTCGCCGACTGTGGCTCGTTAGGCTTCGTAACGGCAAGACGCCTTCCAAGTACGCGATGGTGTGGAGGAAGCACTTCGACGACGGTGCATTCTAGCCTTCGTGAACGAATGGTGAGTACTCAGCGATAACTTCCCTAATGTGTGCATTTATATGCTTGTTGCTGCTGTGCACCACGAGCGTGAAGACGGTTGCAGTAAGCGAACGCTCGGGGAAGCTTTCCTGTGCTTTGATTTTCCTACACTTCCGCGGGAAAATTAAGCGAGAATCAATCGAGAAAGAAGAAAATTAATTCATGGAATTTATTCTGTGTCATTCATGTACCGTCTGCGCTGTGAATGCAAAGTTTGTTCGCGCTTGGCTATGAGTCTGTTTAAACGAGAGTCCCCGAGCCCTTTTGTAGTTCGCGCATGTTCCATTGTTTACACGGCCGCGACAACAGTTCTCAGTGTTCCGCAGGGCAAGTACGTGCACCGAAACGCGGCAAGTGTGTATGCATGATCTGGTGCATAGTAAAGGGTATCGTTTTATGAGCCCTCACTCGCCACGTAAGTGATGAAAATGCGCGAGCGAGTTTATCGCCACTGCTGATCTTGATGAATATATTTTTCTCGCTCGCTCTCTTTTTTTAAGGCTTTTCGCGGAAGAGATTGAGGCCAGACGCACTTCCGACACTGAACTTGCAAAAGCGCAAATTTTGACAGGCATAAGCTACCTCGCAAGTACACGGGTGTCTTTGTATACATTTCGCCACAAGTTATAATTGCGCAAGGCAACCCAGTTTTGCGATTTCCGTGTCAATCCATTTTCTGTTCCGTTTAGGGGACAATTTAAGTACCGAAGTGTCAGACGTGACTTGACAGAAATATTTCTCTGCAGTGGGACCAGGACCGTACACAACTAAAGCTCGTCGCGTAACCTATGAACGACAGTCCCGAAGTTATACACCTAACCACAAAGCGCAAGTGCATGAGAGCCTTTTTTTTTAGCCACCGAGCCGCTAAAAGGCTATATTCACACGAGATTTAATACTTCTCATCTTTAGGACAACGCCAAGTGCACTTTGCAATGCGCTTGAACCACAGAGCGGCACCTACACTGATAGGACTCTCGTGAACGGACGGTACGACGACCACACACAGCACTCTCGACAAGTGCACTCACTGATCTTATTACAGTATATATAGAGCCGATAAAGGCCAAATGCTTCTTTACATCGTGTTAGGCATACGTACGAGCGGTTAAAGTTGCACCAACGCAACGGAACAAACCGCCTTTTGAGGCCCTGCATGACGTACGCGCACATGCAAACACAACGCGGCTAGCAGACGACGCATGGAGCAATCCACACTAGGCGCGCTTCAGCCATTAGCCGCCAGGCGGCGACTCCGCTCGATCTCGCGGCCAATAGTTAAGATGAGTCAATGGAAAATGCAACATGGCGGCGTTCGCGACGAGAAGCGAGGTACCGCCGCACCGAGACCGAGAGCCGTCAATTCCAATTTCCTGTGGTGTCTGTTTCTTCCGGAAGAACCTATTTCCTACTGTTATCCGCACGCACTCAGCATCATCTTTGCCGGTCGTCATGGCCTGAGGGTCACCACACTCGCCAGTTGTCGTCGCGTTCATTCGTGTGCAGTGAGGCGAAGGTGAACTCGGAATGTGCGCGTCTGTGTAGGATTGACAGCCCGCAAAAGCCATCGCATTAGCGTTGAAACATGTGTGTTTGTTTGTGTATAACTTGGAGCTCGCAAAGTGGGAATCTCGGTGATCTTCTGTGATGTGCGCTGTGCTGTGCGCCTATATGAGCGGTGTAGTACGTGCGGACGAAGCGTGAGAGAAAGAAAGCGACCAACATAACCCGTTAGCGCAACACATTGCCAAAGTATACAAATCAGGTGTGGAGAATATGCAGTGGCGTGTGCATTGTAACCAGATAATTGTGGTCATCCGGTGCTTGTGATATTATGGCCTGTGCCTGTTAGCGCAACTGCGTCGTGTTAACGGAATTCAGTTACACCAGCCCATAATGATGTGCTTTGTTAAAGTGCCCGTTGCGTCAGTCCTTATCTCAAGCACGATGCACGAACGCCTTGCATGAAAAACGCCGTGCGAGGTAATCGTTGTCTGCAAACCGCGAACAAAATGATGCGAGCTGCATAATATTGTGTGACACAAGAACTTTCGATTGCGATCGATCGTGATCGTAAGTGAACGCCGGTAAAAAAAAGCTTTTGTTTTTAATGGCCTTGTATCATACTTAACGAAATGATACTAAAAATTCTTACTTTCCTAACGTGTGTTTACTGTATTTTGCCTGTACTGTGTGCATGTATTACGCAGTGATAACTTGTTTATATTTAACTACATTAGACTCTCGTGAAACAGAACATGAAGTGTCCGAAAAAGTATGTTCTTTTTAACAGGACTGTCATTTACTGAGAGATGAAGAGAGATGCAGAACTGAAGTTCGGAACCAATCATATTAATGGTGGTAGTTCCAATTAAGCCGAAATTCCGTTTAAGCGATTTTCATCCGTTGAGCATCTGTAGTGTTTCGATTTTTTTAAACGGCTATCGATTGTTCACTGAACGATGGGTGATGCTTGTTAAAGCTACACATTTCGCCTGGTTTCCAGCATGTTTACCTCTGACAGATCACATGCTATTACCCAGTATGCCAGTGTGAAACAGCACCACACTGAAGACCCTGGACACGTGCACAGAAATTAGGAAACTGGCTTGATTACGGATGGTAGTACGCTTACAGTTGTTTACGTCGATGTTTGCAATTGCTCACCAGATAAAGTGACTATTTTAACGCACAGGAAGTCTTCGATATCATCTTCGTGCTGACAGTAATGTGATGTACACTGTCAAAGCAAACTGTGCTGCACCTGTAGCAGAAAATTCATTCCAGGTCTAGAAATTGCCTCTGAGCTGTGAGAACCTGCCGTAGTGGTGCTGAATAATTTCACTGAACTGATAAACATCGCTACATGATGAAATCCAGCTGTAGTGATATTCATCGACTGCACATTATATAAAAAAGCTTGGCTTAAGCTTCTACTTTGTACGTAATACAGCAAAATGAGTTCATGGCTTAAAAAATCCCGGTGTTGGGCAGCTTCTTTTGTACCGTAGTAACTTACGTGTAAATGCACGTCCCATGTGTTCACCATTATGAACGCTGCTTTTGTTCTGAAAGGTTCTTTTACGCCATTTTTGTTGCGCACAGCACCTGCTCACAAACACATGACATGCCTTTATTGTTGCATCGCAGTAGGTCATGGCGCTGTTCGCACTGTCCCAATAGTGCAAGTTTTGTAGACATAATGCAATGTTGCAACTATACATGTACCTACTATGTTTTACACAGCGCGTCTTAGACTAAGCTCAACAGGCGCCGAAAATTTTGATTGGGCGGAATCACGAAAGATCTTCGGAACCTTATGTCTTTAAAGCCAATATATAAAAAATTGAGCCATGTACCATATGACGTGTTACACTGACTTTCTAGCGTATACCCAAGATTTCTGGGAGACGTTTCCCACGAAAATCAATATTTTAGGACACGCCGTTAAAAAGTGTAGACAGGAAATTCGGATGGAAATTGCATGAACCTTGCGTGTTTGCAAGAAAAGCTGTGACGGATTTAAAAGCGTCGAGATGCGGTCTAGTTGGTATACGTTCACATTTACAATGCATAAATGGACGGGACAAAGAGAGTTTCGATAAAGCAGACGACTTCAAGGTAACCTATTTGAGTTTTGAAGTCTAGAAGCGATGTGCGGCTACTTTTCCAGGCAATTGTTGGTTGCTTCGCTCGAAAGTCTTCCAGCCCGTGGGCGGAATTCGCTAAATCATGAAATGTGCTACAGTTGAAACCCGCAATAACGAAATCGGTGGGGAAAGCACAAAATTTCGCTCCTGCGGGAATTTCGTTGGCGCGAGAATGCGGCAGAAAAGACATGGAATTTACAAAAAAACACATTTTATTTCCAAAAGTCAGTAAGTTTGCTTTGGCGGGCCTTACCATGCAGCCATTTCATGCCTCTCGGTCGGGAATCACGTTTGCCACGGCACAAAGTTCGCCCCATGCACTGGTCAGTGACGGCGGCACTGCGCTGTCACCAGTACCGTCATCAAGTGCGCCTACAGGCGAACCTTCTTCCGGCTCCGCTGGATCAGCGCGGATCAGCGCAGAATCGTGGACAGCGAGCTGCACGCAACGCCGATATCTTCAGCGATGTCCATTTTTTCCCCTGCCCTTTTCCACCTCACTGATGATGGCAGCCTTATCTTCCAGCGTGATGAACTTCCGCTTTTTCGTTGGTGGCGTCATCTTCGCAGGCAGCGAAATCGGACGAAGCAATCGCCAGACACAGTTCACGTTGCAATAAGCGACCAAGCAAACGCTCCACAAATGGCTCCACACACGCGACCATGTGCGCGCAAAGCCAACAAAGCCAAGCACAAAGCCAAGCCAACGAACGAGACTCCATGAGGAATGTGGATTTGGCTACGTAGTCCGCGATAGCGAGCAGGTGTTTCGGCAAGCCATCATCATCATAATTGTCACCAGCTTTATGTTTTTTTTTGTAAACAATGATGGCGGCTGCTTCTCAAGTGCGCTGTAGCGATAGTTTTGCACAATTTAAGTGTAGCATCAATGCATTTCAGCAGTTTTCGAATGTAGTTAATGTTGCGAGAGTAGATTATTTGCGCATTCGTGTTTCAAAAATTTCGTTAATGAGGGATTGCGGTATGAATATCTTTCGTAGTCGCGAGTTACGAAATGCATTGACTGCTATGCGCGTTCGCCGGTGCTCCGAAAATATTTCGTTGCGGTGAAAATTTCGTTCCCTCGGGATTTCGTTATCGCGGGTTTCGACTGTATGTAAAACGTGCAATATTGAATTACTGGGACGCTAAAAGTCAAGGAACACGGTGTGGTTCATCTTACGCGAAGGTTTTAAAAACCAAAGAATTTGGTGGCGGCGTCGTACGCGTAAAACGCGGCGCCGGCGCGCCTACAGAAATGCGGCCCTCGGGGATGCGCCGGCCACATGCGTGTTTGTATGCACCGTTTCCTGCTAACCGATGATCTTTCGATCGTGGCATTGTCGACGATCAGCCCCTTCTCGTATGGCAATCTAATCTCTTATCCAGGTCACTTGCCATTTCATGTTGCCACATTTCATTGTTGCCTGTAGTGTTGCAGTGTACCGCTGCTAAACACGTGGATGACGGTGTGGTTTGCGGCATGGAGGAAGGCAATCGTTAGGAGGGAGCATTGCCAGTGCAATGCAATTGGTGCGCGACGCTCCCTTTTAATAATTCCTTCCTCCATGCACGCTAACAAAGACTGTCATTATGTTGCACTCTATGTGTAACACTTGAAAATGCACACTTGAAATGCATTAAGTTACAAAATGAGGCACCACAATTCCATCAAGACATAGCAGTGGCGTAGACAGGGGGTAGCACACTGCGCCCGCACCCTCCCCCCCCCCCCCCCCCCCCCCGCGATATTTTACAGCGAAAGCTGTTATGAGATCATTTCACCGGCCGTTTATGGCGCCGTAGTTGTCCGCCGCCGCCGCCGCCGCCGCCGGTGTCCGTAACCAGTATCGCTCGAAATAAGAAAAAAAACGAAATATGAAAAAAATTCCAGGATGGAACGAGGTTCGAACCTGGGCACTCTGCGTGGGAGCCCAGTATTCAACCTCTGAGCCATGCCGGTGCTTGAAATTGCTTTGCATAAAGGTCCTATACAGGCTTCATGTCGGGAAGGAACCACATTAGAATATGCAATATAGCGTGGTAGAAGAGTAAAATAAGCACCAAGCGTCGCACAACGCGAATTCTGTAACAATTAAGGCGTCACACAATGCGAATTGTGCAACGAGTAGGTTGTTGAATGCTTCCAACCCATTACAGAGGACTCTGCCATAATTCTTCATCGTCATCAGGCACAGCATCAACAAAGTGCGCATAATGCCTTACATGCGTTTAGCAGGTACCAACGCTCTCCGTAGAATGACGAAAAATGGCACTGCTTGCTGCCCTACTTCTCAAAAATTACAATGATTTATAGCGTAGTGGGTTCCTCGCAAGTGCACTTGTATTGGTTGCCAAGGAAGCCCATAAGCGCATGATCCACTTCCTCGGGGTCCCAGTAAAATTACAATGATTTATAGCGTAGTGGGTTCCTCGCAAGTGCACTTGTATTGGTTGCCAAGGAATCCCATAAGCGCATGATCCATTTCCTCGGTGTCTCAGTGTAAAGTTCTTCGCCTACCCCCCTCCCCCCCCTCTCGTCTCTTTCCCACATCAACGTATGTTATACAGCATGACGGGAGAGGGAAATAGCGACCGGGCGTCAGCCAATACAAATTACATAACCGGTGGGCCGTTTCAAGATTCCAACCCATTACAAAGGGCTGAGCCATGATTCTTCATCGTCATCAGTCGTCGCGTCAACAAAGTGCACATAATGCCTTTCAGACGTGTAGCTGGTGCCTCCCTTCTCCGCAGAATTAAGAATAATGGCTTAGCAGGTGCTTCTCAACTTCACAAAAATTGTGATTTATGGCGTAGTGGGTACCTTTCTAATATACTTGTATTGTAGCCCCAAGAGAGCTTAACGGGCTCTAGAAACGCCGCTCTTCCAGCTTTCGCTCTGACTGTGCTGCGGTTTCAGCGCAGGCCGTGGAAGCTGACGTCTCCGCCCCCAACTCCTTCAGGCTATTGCCTTTCTGTGTTTTTGCAAGCCTGTATAAGCTCTTCCAGCTTTTTTTGCATGGCACAAAGGGCACAAAATAACTCTGGACGACGTCTGTCTGCCCGGCGCCCATCAGAGTGACACGCATTAAATCACTTTGGCGTTATCAGTGGATTCCAATGTTCCTCCTTCCTCTGCTGAAGCGTTCTGCACATTACATGGCGTGCCACTGCCTCCAGGATCGGCGCACCTTCGAACGATCGACGATATCGATTGACGATGGCATCACAAATATAGGCGATCTCGGACGTCATCATGACGCCACAAGATGAAGTCCTGGTGTGACGTTATTGCTTGCTCTGAAAAAGGTCACGTGGCCGCCGTGCGCTGTGTGTTGAGGGGCTTCCTTATTGTAAGCCTGTGCGTTCAGGCGGAGTAGGTTTCGTGCGGTCAGTGGCTTCAACGCAAACATTGCGATGCAAGAGATAAGCGCGCAAGCACAGGTTACCACACCATGTACGGATGTACGGAGCTGAAGGCCCGCTCCGGCGATAGACAGGTGGGGCGACGCGCTGAAGGCACGTTCACACTGAGCGCGGATCCGGAAAGCGAAGAGGCTGGTCCAGAAAACGGACGCGGATTATCCGCAGAAGCTGAAATCTCGCGGCCGCTTGTCTGAATCGCTCCCGGACGAATTTTCTCCTCGCGGGAATGTTCGCCGCTTTGGCCACAGCCAATCAGGGTCTTAGACAAGGGCGCGCAGTATCGCGTGGTGTCTCAAGATTGCAACGCGTCCACCGTCGATTGGTGGATTGCTCCGTCCCCTGGACAGAGCGGAACGAAGGCAACGCAGGCGGTCTGAACAGCCTTGCGCCCTCGCTGCCTCTCCGCTCTTAAAATCCCCTTACCCGCTTGCGCACTCGGGATTCGGTGTGAACGCGCCTTAAGTGAGCCCTTTGGCACTTTCCGCCATGTCGCGGGTTATGCGAACGCACCTCTGCCATGCTGAAGACTTACGTGGTATAACATTCCAGTTTATTGCTGTGGCGTTCATTGCTTCGCCCTTGTGACGAAATTTACTAACTTTCATAATCGTTGTGCCCTTGTTCGTCAGGCTCCCGGCGGAGGGTTTGACGGTTGTTTGAAAGCAAAACAAAACCGGGAATAATGAAGCCTACCATGTTCTCTGACAGTGTTGATCACGTTTTGGACCGTCAGACAGGCGTCAAACGTGTTGGAAAATGCTGCCTTCTAACTTTTATCTTCCCTCATGCGCTGTGTGGTTAAGGTCTTTCTTATCAGGCGGAGTACGCATATTCATAACCCCAAAGGAGGATCTTCGAGTTGCAGTTCAAGGAAATATGGGTGCACGTAAGTAATTTATAAACGAAAGTCTTATACGTATTGACCGCGACAAAAAAAAAGTAGACGAAGTTAGATATTTACTTATATTTGAGAGTGAATTGGTGTTTTGCTGTTATTTTGACCAGTACAAAATGCCGAGGCTAAAAGAATCGTGGTGGCATTGATGCTTTACTTAAAAAGTTGAGGACATGGCTTCTGCGTAGAAAACTTACGAACATATTTGCCCAACGTTCGCACGGTTTCCTTGAGCAACATTGACACTCCAGTTAAGTACCGAATGCGCAGTGCTACCGCAACTAACGCGGTTCCAATTGCAGACCCTTTGCATATTACAGATTCTATCAAAGGATTAATATCCTCCTCAGACTCTTTTGGATAGTTGTGCCCCTTTCCATTGCAAAGCAGCTCTCCCGTACCTAAATACATAGTACACTAAACGGTACACTTTTAAAGCGAAGCTTGTACTGAGTGACCTGAGATCAGAGTTGCCAGATGCTAACTAGCAAATAATCATCACAAAAGAAGCCCAAAAAAAGCGGCGTAATTTTCGCGAAGGAGCCCGTAAGAAGCGGCAATTTAATAAATTTTCCATTTCTTGAAAATGCTTTGAATTGTCATAAAAATGTCACTCAAACACGAAAGGGAGTTGAAGAAATTATACTTATTATTTTGTACAGCGAAATTGTGCGCAACTGTGAACGAAACAACATATTTACTTTTTAAAATTCTCTCCAGGGTAGTCTCCATTCGTTTGAATGCACGTTTGTCAGTGCATGATTAACGTTACTTGTCGATTCCCCCAACGTACTACGTTTGACTTCACTCAAGTACTCAAAGTAATCGGTAAACGCGCTGTTGGTGAGCGTCATGACCCCTAACGTCATGACCACGTCATGGCCCTTTACCACGTGTAATATTGCGTGACAGAAGTGTAGAATCGCACCAGACGTCACACCATGTGAATTGCACAACGAGCGGGGGATTTGAAGGCCCACCTATTACGAAGAGGTCAGGCGTAATTAATCATTATCATTAACAACAGCATCAACAAAGCGTGCATCTGCGTAGGTGCACGTATTTATTGCCTTACGGACACGTAGTCGGTACTTCGCTAAAGCGCCGAATGATCAATTATGGAGCAATGGGGACTTCGCAACTTTACCTGCCGTAGGCAATTTAGGGTTGTTTAAAACAGCCGATGTTAAACGTACAGACGTTCATTTCATCGCAGCATGGTTGAGGTGCCCGCCAAGAACCGAAGCTTGGCTAGCCAATGAGAACGCGATGCGAACGGGGTCCAATTAGGCTATCACGTTCTAGCCTCGAACGCGAAGCTTAAGGGTCCTCAAAGTTTTTTCCTTATATGGACGCCAGCTGGCTGACAGCTATTATGCATGTCCGTTGGTGATATAAAGTGACAGCTTACCGTTCTCCTACCGTATTATATGTCGCACTCTAAATCAGGGGTCGGCAACCTGCGGACCGTGTGTGGTCGCGGGGCAGTATTATACGGCCCCAGGCACAACGTCAGAAACACACACCTCTCCCCTTGTTATTTCCTATTTCAAGGCCGGCATGGCAGTTTGGACCTCAGATGAGTTTAGGCAGGACCAAAGATAGAAGAAAGACAGCAAGAAAGAAAGCTTGATGAAACTATACTCCGCTTCGTACATAAGGTGCAACGCTGTGGAATCTATGCAAGAAGTTCGGTCAGCAAAATGTGTTAGTTCGTGCGTCTCGCGTTGGCTTTCGTCGTTTTAAATGCACGTGCAAGCCGAGCAAGAACGTGCGCATGAGGCGTCGCGACGGGCTGAAAATCAAACTCCAAAAAAGGAAAACAAAGAGACGCTAAGCGGTCGAGCACGGCTGATGGACAACCGTATAACTGGGTTTGTTTAAATATAAGAAACAAAGCGTCTTCATTTATTACTCAGCCTAAGGGCGAAAGAAACCATATTATGGGTGGTAAAATTATTCGACTATTTCTTGGTGCGAACGGATCTACTGCAAGAACTCGCGCTATCATCAACAGCGTTGCACCTGATGTGTGAAACCGAGTGTAGCAGCAGCAATGATTACAGTGTGC
Organism: Rhipicephalus sanguineus; assembly: GCF_013339695.2. Classification (NCBI taxonomy): domain Eukaryota; kingdom Metazoa; phylum Arthropoda; class Arachnida; order Ixodida; family Ixodidae; genus Rhipicephalus; species Rhipicephalus sanguineus. Next base: position 29,113,049 of record NC_051185.1, on the reverse strand, counting down.
GGCACTTAGCCCCCCGTTACCCCCCTTACCCCCCTCCTTCCTCCCCCCCCCATTCTACTCGGCCCTCCGCCTCAAAAGGTTGCCGACCCCTGCTCTAAATTATCCGCAGTCTGTTCTACATAGACAGCACCGCCATTGCAGAGTGCACAGCAGTACCGCAGCCAGAAACATTTATCGAAGGGGGGGGGGGTTTACCCATACTTAATTTATATTCCTTCATGCGTTTGTACGTGTTCTTTTATGCAAACTGTAGAAATTTCGGTGGAAGGAGGAGGGGTATGAGCCCCCAACCCCCCGCCCAACCCTCCACTGGGTGCCACTGACAGTACTGTCAATCGCTCAACTTTCGCGTCACATAACACGTGATCTTTTAAGGCGAAAGCCTTAGATGCCTTATCAAAGGTGAGATTTGTGCGTCGGCGTCGGCATGGGCGTCGTCCCCCCGAGTGACGCAGAAAATCATCATCACGTGAAGACGTAACCATACCGCGTCATAACGACGTCGCAGATCGCAAGAAATTATGACGTCATCATGGCTTCACTATCACGTTACATCATCGCTTGGTCGATGGTGCACCGATCACTGAGGCAGTGGAAAACCAGACGAGGTGCAGAAACCTTGCCATGGTGGACGCCGTGCAAGACGACTTGAGCAGAAAGCTATCGGATGGAGTCAGGGGAGGAGGATCAAGACTTAAAGGAAAGAAGCATAAAATGGTTTTCGCCTTCCAGTCATCTTAGGCAAAAGAATGAGCGAATCTGAGTTATTCGCTAGCTGACAGCGGACCAATAAACTCTCGCATGCTCCCTGAAGACATCAAGTCTGCCGGGACGGCGAGACTCTCGCTGTGAAAGAACGAGATGAAATGAATCATGGTGCCGTGTCTTTGTTAGAATGGAGCATCGGACGTGTTATACGGAGGCTGTAAGTTTGGTCCGTACCAGAGGAAAGTTGAATTTTTCATATGCTTTAATTAATTTTCATTATCTTATACCACTACACTACTGTTAAACACTAGAAGTAATGTACCCTATGCTTCCTTTGGGTTTATTATCTGTTCATGTAAGTAGGTTTTGACGGACCAAGTCGTCAACCATTTGTCTACACACATATATCAGCGCGACAGATGCTTGCCAATCTTCCGTTGTAGAGTGCATAGCAGGGCATACGCAAAGGGGGGTTTGGAAAATCCAGCCGGGGAGTATTTATTTACTAATTTATTTGTTTATTTATTCCTCATTGCGCAATCCTGCGTCCTAGCTGTTTTCTTCCTCCCTGCCGACAATTGAACCCACACTAAGGTGCTTAACAGCCCAACACTTCTGTTGCGCTACAGGCAACAACGACGGTCACGCTAGACACAATGAAGTGCATCAGTGAAATGTGGCAAGGTGAAATGTAAACCGAACTCGATGAAAGATACGATTTCCATGTAAGAAACGGCAGATCACCGACAAGCCTGGGATCGAGAAATGATCAGTTATCGGGAAAACGGCGCACAAAACGGGGCATGCATGTGACCGCCGCAATTTCGAGGCCATATTTTGGTAGACCCGCATTTATTTACACTCGGCGGCACCGGGTTTTTCATGAAATATGCCGCCACCGTCCTGTTACTCATAAAAGCTTCGCTTAGGAAAAGATGGGAATGAGTGTCAATACTATGTAGCATAACCACGTCAGATATGGTTATAGGGTGATTTAGCGCCAAATTCAATTGGGATGCACCAGTCAGCCAAATTGAGCGAGTGGAAGGTATTCAGATGGTGAGCGCGCGACCTTCTTCCTGTTGCGCAACCCGCCACATGATCAAAACGGGAATCGTTGCGTTCTGACTGATGAAGGTTTGCCCATCCACCTATTTTTGCACCACTTATTCGAAGACTTTCTTTTTGTTTACGTGTACACATAAATTAGACAAGAATAAACAGCAGAGTTTGTTTGAATGTTTCATTGCCTAAACGTACCATTGATACAGTAAAAACACAACTTGAGCAGCTACTGCTGCAACCGTATCCTGATAGGCCGTGCAAGCGCTGAAAAACAGAACGAGCAGCATGCAGATCGCATCTCTCGTCCGCCGCGATCCGAAAGAATTTTATGCCGGTGTGGCGTGAAGAATTTCGACACTACTCACCGCAGCACGATTTCTGATGACGGCGTGAATCCATTCATGCTTCTGTTTCGCTGAAGCTTGCAAGGGTTTCGCCAGTTTCGCTGAAACAAACTTTACGGTGGCAAAAGCGGCCTTTGGGACACCGTAGGCCGTAGCACACATGGGCGCGCGACAAGAAACGCCCGTTTTTCGCCGTGAGAGAGAGGACCCGTTTGCCACTCCGGGTGGCGCTCGTATTTTACCAATCTCGAACTGCAACCTTTAGGTTCACATGCGTAATAAAAACTTCGGAGTTAATAAGTAACCTGGTAATAAATATAAAATGGAACAACAACGTTCGTTTATGCTCGTAGGTAGTACAGCCCCCAAACATTAGGATCGCTGGGGTCACGGGACAGAAAAACCGCGAAGTTTCATCCCCCTGACACTACTACGGGGACCGTACTGAGCTTTTTCCTGCTGGTGAGCATTTTGCTTCTCGCATTCAGAAATATGCAGAATGACTTGCAGTAATATCTGTCATAGCCGACATGGCAATGAAGATGTTGTGCAGTTGTCCCTCGGCTTCCACAAACAAGGGTATAAAGCTTCAGATTGGTGAAAGTATTAAACAATGGCAAATCACGAAACTATCCATGTATTGTTTAGAAAAAATTTATTTACACTATGTACAGAGTATACATCCTGCGTGACATATCAGTGTTCAAGGGACACATTCACATTTTCACAATTGTACATCACAAAAACTAACACTTTCACATAGGGCGAACAGCAGAAGTCTGATCAACATAACAACAAACGAGCATAGCTCACAATTGACACAATAGGGAATAGGGGAGAAGGGTAAATGGGCGGGTGACCATTCTCTTCCATCGTGTACATCACCGTGGTGGTAGATTCACTAGGACATGAGATATCAAGGTGGCGAACACAGATCAAAAGGTCGAGAAGACAAGCACATAAACTCCGAACCGACGGTGCGGCCTAGCACCATGTCGGCCGAAAAATAAGTTGAACTCGATCACGCTCAACGCCGACAAAAGGGCATGACCAATGGCGCAGAAACTCGCGCTCCCCCAAGAAGAAAAGCTCCTCAGAGAGGAACGCGAGGATCTCACGCCTCATGCGCCCCAATATCGGCCATAAAGCACGTCGACGGCAATTCCCAGCGACGGCTTCGCAGCGATTGCGCCAAAGGCTGAACAGGCCGGCAACTAGTAAAAGTGCCGCGAAGTGCCCTCGTGGGAACCCCCCGCCGGACACGAACCCTCGGACACCTTGTCCACGAAAACCAGCATGGACCGCACGCCAAAAAAGTCGGGCGACCACGCATTCGATCGTCGCATGCCGGTTGGTCTCAACCATGACGCAGTTCGGGCAAGTGGCGCTGCGTACCACCTGCCATCGTTGCAGCCGATCTCGAGTGGGGAGCAAGCCCCAGCCCCATCGCCAAACGAAGTCACGAAGGTGACCCGGCAACGCCGCTGCAGTCATGTGCTTCCACGGGCGACTCATTACCGCTTGCCGGTGTCGGGGTACTAAAGGCTGCACTAGGGCGGCCATTGTGTCCACTACTTTCGCTTCGGCTACATCGATCTCGGGACATGTAGTCTCTAGACGGCGGTGGAAGGCTAGGAGGGCACGATACACAGTCGGTAAATGAGAGGACTGCGGACCACAGTTGAAAGGACCAGCGGGCACTAGGACACGTAGGGATGGGCCCAGGTGGTAACGCGCGAGTGTCTGCGCAGGCGTACCATCATTATTTAAAACGCGCAATAAAGTGCGGAGGGACAGGATGGAAGCCGTAACGGCCACGTCGGGGAACGCGAAGCCTCCTCGGCTGCGCGGTTGCGCTAACGTGGGGCGCGATAATAATTCCGTACCACCAGACCAAAAGAACGAGGTGATTAAACGCTGAACTTTCTGTGAAACGCGGAGCGGGGGTTTGACGGTGTGACATAAGTACCAAAATTTGCCGAGGTAAACCGATTGCGACAAGTACCGGCGTTCTAAAAGGGGAAAATCGAAGTGCTTAGCAGCGTCTATGTTTTCTGTTAGAGATTGTATAACAGATGCCCAGATATTTTCGTGTATACCGAAAGCATTATAAGTGACACCTAGTATCTCCATGGTGGGGGACCATTGCAAAGGCAACGTGATGTTAATACGTCCGGCAGGGTTTCCAATGAAGAAATATTGACTTTTTGACAAGTTTAAACGAGCACCGGATATCCCACCGAAATGGGAAAAGGCATTCAGGACGTGCTGCAGTGACTGTTCGTTGTGTATGTACAGAGTAATATCATCGGCATAGGCAGTTACTTTAACTTCAGTGCGGCCAGGAAGGGGTAAACCACGAATCTGTGGATCTCGTTCGATAGCCTTTAAAAAGGGCTCTAAGGCAAGGACGAATAAGACAGGGGAGAGAGGACAACCCTGACGGACTCCTCGTGTAACCTGGAATGGGCGGCTCTCGCGCGAATCTAGGAAAAGGGTACTCTCGGAGTTAGCGTACATAGCACGAATGAGGCGAATGAACTTGTCAGGAAAACCAAATGATTGTAAGACGTTGAATAAATAGGTATGTTCAACGAAGTCAAAAGCTTTTTCCTGATCTAAGGAAACCAGTAACCCCTGGGCGCATCGTCCAGTGGTGTACTGTATTATGTCACGCGTGAGCCAGGTATGACTATGAATGTCGCGGCCTGGAATGGAACAGACTTGATGGGGAGCTATTAGCGATGGAAGAGACGGACTGATTCGGCGTACCAGAATGTTAGCCAGGAGTTTGTAATCCGCATTGAGAAGGGTAATGGGGCGCCAATCTTCGGGTCGCATGGATTGGGAGTCTTTCTTGGGTATAAGTGTGATACGGCCGCTACGGAAAGAGTGCGGGAGGGAAAGATCGTGGAAACAGCGCCTGATGACACGTGACATAAATGGGCCAATAATGGGCCAAAACTCGATGTAGAACTCGACGGGGAGGCCATCGGGTCCAGGGGCCGAACCCTTTTTCATTGCATTTAAGGCATCTTTGATTTCAGAATCCGATGGTGGCGATAGGAGAGTGTCAGAATCCGCGTCGGAGTAACGGGGTAAATCTTGTAGGAGGGAGTGCAAAGAACCCCCTGCGGCAGAACTTACGCTAGTAGCTGACTGAGCCATAAATTCAAAGTGGCGCGTGAAAGCCTGGAAGTCGCGTGAGCCAGTAGGGACAGGAGCTATGGGGCTTAGCGTGTGAGCAGGCGAGCCGCACGGACGGATGAGCGCCCGGCGTGCATACCGGAGGACCTCAGGGTGTGCACATGGCGCACGTCTACAGCGCCAAGCTGCCGCTGAGAGTGAAGAGGCGCGCATGATACGCTGGTACCTGTCTACTAGCTCTGCTTGCCATGCACGCATGACGGGAGAGGGGCACGGGTCCCGGTGGGCAATGCGGATTTTCTGCATTAAAACGTTGGCGTCCTGCGTCACACGAGCGCGAAGTGCCCTACCCGACGCACTGCAATGGTGACGCCATTGTTCTTTCAGATGATCCCAGTCAGTGAGATTTGCGCCAATAAGTGATGCGTGTAGTGCTCGGGACAAACCTTGGGCCGCTTGAAAGTCTTGAAGGACGCGGCAATCCAGACGCCATGGCCTCTGAAGCGCCGGCGTCCCCGCAGGCAGGTGTAAGGTCAGCGAAACCGGGCGGTGGTCACTTATATACACGGGTGTGGGTGGTAGTGACAGCACCTCAACATTGCGTACAAAGGCCATGAGGCCGGGGGATACATATGCTCGATCAAGTCGACTGCTCGACGTCGCGCGACGCCAAGTATAAACATACCTCCCACCATACGTACGGTCATATACATCTGTCAGTGACAACTGTTGTACTAGACGCTCAAGTTCTTTGGCATTCCAGTTAGACCGGCCTCGACCTGGACCTCGGACGTCAGTGTGGGAGTCTGAGACACAGTTGAAATCTCCTAAAGTACCAAATGTCGAGAATTTAAAAGGTAAGTGTCGAGGGAGCGAAAAAAAGCGGCAGAGTTTGCGGACACCGCCGGCCCATAGACGCCAACAAATCTGATGCGCAAAGAAAAAAACGTGCAGTCGAACGCCAGCACGCGTCCAAAGGCATCGAAAGTGACATGGTGGTCACGCAGAAGGCTGCGGTTAAAAACAATAACTCCGACGCCGGTCGAACGCGTGCTAGCGAACGAAAAGTAACAATCAATGTTAAATGCGCGTTTGAATGTCAGAACATCTGAGAGTTTGAAAAAGTTAGTTTCCTGCAGAAAAAGTAGGTCACAAGATGCTGAACGCGCAATATTTATAATTTCAGCCTGTTTTTGAGGGTTGCGGAAACCTTGAACATTAAATGTAATGACTTTTAAAGTGAGAGCCATGATGAAAGAGGAGATAAGGATACAGAGTAAGTGACGGAAAGGCAGAAGTACCTTCAATGGGAGCGGGAGCGGGTGAACGCGCCCCGCAAGCAGTTCAGTCATTTCTTGCGGCCGGGCGACGCACCGGAGGCGCGGGGCTTCCGGGGTCGCGTTGGTGTCCGCAAGGGACTTCTGTCACGGCTATGGGTTTCCGAGTCGCTGCTGGAAACTCGGTGACGCTTGATGCTGGAACTTCGAACGGAGGGGGGCACTAGAACGTCGACACTCTCCTGGCTGACGTCGCTGGGAGTAGCGTCTTCGTCAATTTGCAGGCGCGTCTCACTTGAAGAGCTGTCTGAGTCTTCAATGTGGACGTTTCCGTCAGCTGTAGACGAAGACTCCTCGATGGTAGGAGGATTCGCAGACGATGAGGACGCCGCGTGACTAGCGTTGGACGTCACGCTGTCATCTGTAGACGGAGACTCCTCGATGGTAGGAGGATTCGCAGACGATGAGGAGGCCGCGTGATTAATGTCGGACGTCACGCTGTCGTCGGCGTCTGTCCGCCCAGCAGATACGCTGTGGAGCGAGGTGCCGGCATGTCGTTCGATGGTGATGACCGGTGGGCGCGAGACGCACACCTGATCATCGGCCGTGGAAGCGCTGGCCGGATCTGGGCTAACCAGGGACGCAGCGGGCGTTGGATGTGGCGTCGCGTCCTGTGGGTTTTGATCTTGGGCAGGACCTGGGACAGGTTTCGGTGGGACCTCGCCTTTGTCCGTAGCTGGCGCCTCGGGTTGAAGCGGCGGGAAGTCCTTAGAGGCTGCCTCTGAGTACGATCTTCGGATGGTGCAGGCGACGGTGGCATGGGGGTCTCCACAACGACGGCACGGAAGGGAGCAGCCCTTTCCGTCGTGGCCATAGGTGCCGCACCTCCCGCAAAACGGTGCCGTGCAGTTCATCCTGAAGTGTCCACTTTCTCCACAACGTCGACACACGCGCTGAATACCTTTGTAGTCACAGGTCACTCGGTGACCTGCCACCCTCAGGTAGTTTGGCACAGGGGACGACGATTTCATTTCCATGCGGACGTACCGCGTCCCAGTGGTCACAGTCGGGCGCGACCCCATAAGTCCTCTGGTAATGTGGAGCACCTTCCCGTAAGGAGACAACGCCTGGGCGAGGGCCTCACTGGGGACGCGGCACGGCAGAAAGAGAACGGTGACCTGTGTTACTTGAGGGCCCAGGGGCACAATGGCGACGCGTTCTCCTCGGATGTTGAGGTGCGACGCGTCCACGATTTGAGCCAGAGCGGCTTCACTGTTGACGGTAACTTGGTAGTTCCGGCCTCCGAAGTGTTGAACGCAGTATACTTCTTCGATTCCTACTATTGAAGACGTCGCGTCAACGACATCTTCGGGACTTGCCCCCTCGGGGACAACGACATCGAAGGCTAACGCCTTCTTCGGTGGCTGGCTTGCCATGATGGGCGCCCGCCAGCCCAAGGACGCCCTGAAACGTCAGCTACCCTGGTGATCGATACGCGTCACTGGCACGTCCCCAACGGAACGCGATCGGAGTGCGTTCGGAGCCAACAACTGCCTGTGATGCACAACAATGCCACAGTAAGCAACCACCTCAAACACCCTCGCGCCTTCTGAAGCTTTCTTCAGATTTTCATCGAGCTCTAAAGGTGCTGGATATTTTCATCAGGCGGAAGCACAAAACATCATCGTCATCCTATGTCTTTAAACCTAATATAAAGAAAACGCGCCAAATATCGTTCGATATGCTACCTTTACTGCCTGCCAGGTGCCCAAGATTTGTGAGAGCAGTTCCCAGTGAAAGCGATAATTTAGGGCATGCTCTTAATGTACTGCAAACACTCGCCCAGCCAAAGGTACGTCTTGAAATTCCAGGTACAAGAAAGAAGAACAACCATTTAAAAATAGCATTACAGAGAGCGACACTGCTATTATTACAGGATGCATACTAGGACCGAATGCAGATCTGTACTGATGGGTCGGTCTCGTCCAACAGCTCATCAGGTGCAGCTGTAGTTCCAAATGCAGCAATGACAATGAAATTTAAATTGTCCCATATAGCAACGTCTACAGCAGCAGAACTTGCTGCCATGAGAGCCGCTTTACAATATATCCTTAAAGAGCGTCCATGCAAATGGGTCATATTCCGCGATTCGAAGGCAGCACTTCAGAGTTTGCAGTTTGCCGTGCGTACGAGGACTCATCAAGAATTGGTGCACGAAATGGAAAGCTCGAGCAAGGGCACATGGTATTATATATCAGTGCTACCAGGGCATACCGGTATTACTGGGAATCAATTAGCCGACGATGAAGCCCATGAAGGAGAGTGGTTCCGATATTCTACCAAGGACTGATGCGGCAAGACACCTTTCTTTGCTACCTCGAAATCTTACACACACGTTTCCACAGGTGGAAGCTGACACATCAGTTTCCATAGGTGTCAATTATAAAAACATGACCCTTAGCTCAAGCTACAGCTACCATCGCGAAATTCCCGCTTCGATGAGACGCTGTTATGCCGCCTTTGGTTGGGCGTTGCAATCACAAAGGCGTACTCGTTTCGCATTGATATGGCGGACTCATCTACATGCGACTGCTGCGGAACCGAAGAGACAATCGAACACGTCCTGTGCACATGCGTTCGCTATGACGCCCAGCGATGCCCGCTGCGGATGCTTTTGGGCCAATGGACTCCAGACCATTTTCTGTAGACAAGATTCAAGGACCTTGGGCATATGCTTCGAGAGTGCCGAAGGCAGCTAAGGCGCTACTGAAGTACCTAAAATCAACAAATCTGAACGACCGCCTGTAGATTGGACGTGCTGCCCCAAGTGTGCTCGTGATTATGTCCATCCCTCTTCTCTTCCTTTCCTCTGTCTCTCTTTTTGCCCTCTTATCCCTTCCCCCAGTGCAGGGTAGCAAACCGCACGTGCGTCTGGTTAACCTTGCTGTCTTTCCTTGCTTCTCTCTCTGTCTCTCAAAGTCCGATACACGTTGACTGCGACAAGAAAAAAAAAGCAAGTTACACTACCTCCGCAGTAATATATTTCATTACACTCAACAGAGAATTCGTGTTTGTACTGTTACTTTCGTCAATACAGGATGCCAAGGCTAGAAGAGACGTAGCGGCATTGAAGTTTTACTTAAATGTTGCAGGATACGGCTCCTAAGTACAACAGTTATGAACATATTTGCTCAAGGTTGGCACATTTGCCTTGAGCAACATTAAAGTTCCAGTAAAGTAGCGAACGCGTAGTGCTCGCGGAAGGATTTCGGCTCCAGTTGCAGACAGTGCGCGTTTGTGCATTCGTGGAATGATTTCCATTTGAAGTCTTAGTTACCAGGAGGGCATATTGCGCATATGCTGTACTCGAAGCCACTCACCTTTTAGTCTAAACACGTCATGGGAGGCTTTATATCTTCCTTAGACTCTTTCAGGACAGTTTACCCCTTTCACTTAGCAAAGCACATGGTGCTGTAAGTTCCTCTAAGTTGTTTCCAATTTCTCTCAATGCAGTTTTGCATGCAGGGGCAGCTCTTCCGTCCGTACGTTTTCAAGCGAAGCTTGCATGGACTGACTTATGGAGCTGGAGATAGGGCTGCAAAAAACGCCCCTGCCATGGAAAAAGCACGTGACGCGTTCACCGAAAAATCCTCCTGAACCCCGGGACCTGGGGAACCCGGGTTTGAACCCGGGTCCCCTAGGTCTGACAGCAGTACCTTGACTGCATGCTTGACCACTGCGTCGTACGTCCATGCTTGCCCAATGTGAACTGAACTGAAGCATACGAATACGTTCTAACGACGATGCAAAAACGCACAGGGTCCCTTATCCATTCGCCTGAGACGACTCGAAGGCGAAAGCGATCTTCTTTTTCTTCTCAGTCGATCTATCAAACCTCCCCGGCGCATTTCCGAAAGCTTTCTGCCCCTGACGTGGTTTTGCCCTGCCTCCAGTACGGAGACATCGCGAGCTTTCTGTATGTCACCTGGTTCTGCACTGCCTCCGTGATCGGCACACCTTTCACCAAGCGACGATATCAGATGATGACGTCATATGCGACATCGGGTTATGTGATGTCACTATGACGTCACAAACTTCGGCAACCTGTGACGTCATCATGACGTCACCGGTTGTCAAGGATGATTTTTTAATCACACGTGCTGACACGGGACGCGCAGACGCCGACAGTCAATTTTCGTGTTTGATGAGGCATCTAAGGCTTTCGCGTTGAAGAATAGTTGGAAAGCAGTACACCTCCTGTGGGCGCTTCACAGAAATAGTTCGTGTTGGTGGAATAAAGCGATCTGTTGGACAGCGCGTAAGGACGATATGAGGACACCGCCGCCGCCGTCGGTGTCCGTAACCAGTATCGCTCGAAATAAGAAAAAAAAAACGAAAGAAAAAAATTCCAGGATGGAACGAGGTTCGAACCTGGGCCCTCTGCGTGGGAGCCCAGTATTCAACCTCTGAGCCATGCCGGTGCTTGAAACTGCTTTGCAAAAGGGTCCTATACAGGCTTCATGTCGGAAAGAAACCACATTAGCATATGCAATATAGCGTGGTAGAAGAGTAAAATAAGCACCAAGCTTCGCACAACGCGAATTCTGTAACCAGGCGCCACACAATGCGAATTGCGCAACGAGTAGGTTGTTGAATGCTTCCAACCCATTACAAAGGGCTCTGTCATACTTCTTCGTCGTCATCAGGCACAGCATCAACAAAGTGCGCATAATGCCTTACATGCGTTTAGCAGGTACCACGCCTCAGCGTAGAATGACGAAAAATGGCACAGTGCCTGCTGCCCTTCTTCTCAAGAATTACAATGATTTATATCGTAGTGGGTTCCTCGCAAGTGCACTTGTATTGGTTGCCAAGGAAGCCCATAAGCGCACGATCCATTTACTCGGGGTCTCAGTAAAATTACAATGATTTAGAGCGTAGTGGGTTCCTCGCAAGTGCACTTGGATTGTTTGCCAAGGAAGCCCATAAGCGCATGATCCATTTCCTCGGGTCTCAGTAAAGTTCTTCGCCCCCCCCCCACCTCTCTCTCCCACGTCAACGTATGTTATACAGCATGATGGGAGAGGAAAATAGAGAGCGGGCTTCACCCAATGTAAATTACATAACTGGTGGGCCGTTTAAAGATTCCAACCCATTACAAAGGGCTGAGCCATAATTCTTCATCGCCATCAGTCGTCGCGTCAACAAAGTGCACATAATGCCTTACAGACGTGTAGCTGGTGCCTCGCTTCTCCGCAGAATAACGAATAATGGCTTAGTAGGTGCTTCCCAACTTCACAAAAATTGTGATTTATGGCGTAGTGGGCACCTTTCTAGTGTACTTGTATTGTAGCCCCAAGAGAGCTTACAACGGGCTCTAGAAACGCCGCTCTTCCAGCTTTCGCTGTGACTGTGCTGCGGTTTCAGCGCAGGCCTGGCGTTTTAAATGCGTAGCATTTCTTAGCGAACCTCTGGCACTTTGAGCGTTTCTATCTATCTATCTATCTATCTATCTATCTATCCATCTATCTATCTATCTATCTATCTATCTATCTATCTATCTATCTATCTATCTATCTATCTATCTATCTATCTATCTATCCATCCATCTATCTATCTATCTATCTAGCCGCCTACGTCTGGGTGCTCTCATGATCGCCTCCTTAATTTCGTGTAGACCAAAATTTGCATGGGAGGGTAAGAGGATTTGACGAATACGATTGCCGGGTCATGACATGAATTACGTTAAAATCCTCTCGCGTACGTCGTCAAACCCTTTCCACTAGACACGTGTGGCACATACCCGTTTACCAGGGACCGCGGTGTACGGGTATGCGCCACAGGTGATTGTCAGTTGATATCTACCCAGGAAATGCGAGAACAGACATTGGTAACTAAAATGCTAGAGCGTTAAGGAAAACAAACATCGGCAGCGTTGACTCAACGAAGGGAAAGAATGAAAATTAGGATCCCAACAGGAATCGAACCCAAGCATTCTGCGTGGCAATCAGGTATTCTACAACTGAGCCACGCCAGGTCTATAAACTGGTTTGGAAAAACAGCCTACGCAAGCTAATATCGGTGCAACGTCACTTGTGGTTGTGGTGCTGGCTATCTAATTTTACAAGAAAGCAATAAACACTACATGATGCTCCTACGATGTGTACTCCTACGATACAGGCGTCATATCAGATTAACGCCTCTAGTCCAAGTGTTGGCTCCGCTTTTATAGCAGTCTCATAAACATTACGTTAGTATTCCTATGATTCAGCAAGCTATATTGAAGCATTGCTCGACCCCGGAGGAATAGATTAACGAATGTTACATATGATATCCACACCACCGCACCATAAGGTGTACTTCGTCCACCAGAACGACGCAGTGTCCTCTTCACTTCTTACGAGGCTGGGCGATGGCCTCATGCTGACCGAGGATGATGCCCGATTGATTGACAGCCGCTTTGTAGACTAGGCTACTTAGGCCACATACGCCCAGGTAGTCTACGAATACGACAAACACCATCCACTGATGTTGGTCTACGTAGCACTATCCAGGCCTACGAGCCTCGACGGCCTATACCTCACCAACGCGATGGGTGGCTTCAGGTTCCGCCATGTCACCAGCTCTGTCAACAGACAATTTGTCGACGAAATGACCGAGGCATCGACGAATTCCAACAGCTCTACTATACCACATACTTCACTACACATGGACCCCTCGTCACCACGATCACGACCGGATCCTATAACGAGTCATGACCAGCTGCTGGTGCTCACGGATCACGGTGATGATGGCCTTGTTCAAGAACTGTCAAGAACTTCTTGCACACATGCACACGGGTTTGTGAAACGTGCGTGCGTTCTCGGGACACGTATAAGCACTACATGTCAGTTTACCGCTTCTGGTGTTGGTAATACCCACGTTGTCATTGCAAGCGTTACCCAACCGTAAACAACTGGTTATATAACACATATGCGGCTCTTTAACATATATATGTGTGCGTATAAAATTGATACAAATCTTTAGCATCATTTTGTAACGTGTCACTCAGTAAAAAAAGTTACACCGCAGTCACCTACCCGCCGCATGCTTCGCATATCATCGACTACCACGGTACGTGGGATCTGCCGAATTTTTTTTCCTACTGTTATCCGCACGTACTCAGCATCATCTTTGCCGGTCGTCATGCGATGCCGTAAAAGTTTGTCATTGTACCGCGTTTGAAGTGCACCGAAGCGGCAGCAGCCCGGAGCGTCGTTTCGGCAGCGTCGAGTTGCAACATGGCGTCTGTCCCTGCATCGCTCGGATACACCACGCATATTGCCTGAGGGTCACCACACTAGCCAGTTGTCGTCGCGTTCATTCGTGTGCAGTGGGGCGAAGGTGAAGTCAGAATGTGCGGCGTCTGCGTACGATTGACAGCCCGCAAAAGCCATCGCATTAGCGTTACCACATGTGTGTTTGTGTGTCCATTACTTGAGCTCGCAACGTGGGAATCTTGGTGATCTTTTGTGATGAGCGCTGTCTGGTGCGCCTATACGAGTGATGCAGCACGTGCGGACGAAGCGTGAGAGAAAGAAAGCAACCAGCATAACCCATTAGCGCAACACAATGCCAAAGTATACAAATCAGGTGTGGAGATTATGCAGTGGCGTGTGCATTGTAAGAAGATAATTGCGGTCATCCGGTGCGTGTGATTATGTGGCCTGTGCCTATTAGCGCAATTGCGTCGTGTTAAAGGAATTCAGTTACACCAGCCCAGAATGATGTGCTTTGTTAAAGTGCCCGTTGCGTCAGTCCTTATCTCGAGCACGATGCACGAAAGCCTTGCATGAAAAACGCCGTGCGAGGTAATCTCTGTCTGCAAACCGCGAACGAAATGATGCGAGCTGCATAGTATTGCGTGACACAAGAACTTTCGATTGCGATCGAACGTGATCGTAAGTGAACGCCGGTAAAAAAAAAAGCTTTTGTTTTTAATGGCCTTGTATCATACTTAACGATATGATACTAAGAATTTACTTTTCTAACGTGCGTTTACTGCATTTTGCCTGTACTGCGTGCATATATTACGCAGTGATAACTTGTTTATATTTAACTACACTAGACTCTCGTGAAACAAAACATGAAGGGTCCGAAAAAGTATGTTCTTTTTAACAGGACTGCCATTTACTAGAAGATGAAGAGAGATGCAGAATTCAAGTTCGGACCCAATCATATTAGTGGTGGTAGTTCCAATTAAGCCACAGTTCCGTTTAAGCAATATTCATTCATTGAGCATCGGTTTTATTTCGATTCTTTTTAAACGGCTATCGATTGTTCACTAAACGATGAGTGATGTTCACTGAACGATGCGTGACTGCAGTTACTAGCATGTTTACTCCTTACAGATCACATGCTATTACCCAGTATGTCAGTGTGAAACAGCACCACACTGAAGACCCTGGACACGTGCACAGAAGTAAGGGAACTGTCTTGATTACAGATGGTAGCATGCTTACAATTGTTTGCAATTGCGTCGATGTTTGCAATTGCTCATCAGTCGAAGTCAATGTTTTAAAGCACAAGAAGTTTTTGATTTCATCTTAGTGCTGACAGTAGTGTGTAGTAAACTGTAAAAGCAAACTCTGCTGTCCTTGTAGCAGAAAATGCATTGCATAATAATAATATCTGGGGTTTAACGTCCAAAACCACGATATGATTATGAAAGACGCCGCAGTGGAGGGTTCCGGAAATTTCGACCACCTGGGGTTTTTTAACGTGCACCCAAATCTAGGTACACGGGCCTGAAACATTTTCGCTCCATCGAAAATGCCGCCGCCGCGGCCGGGATTCGATCCCGCGACCTTCGGGTCAGCAGTCGAGCGCCAAGAAAATGCATTGCAGTTCTAGAAATTGCCTTCAAGCAAATGTCCCGTGCTGTGAGAACCTACCGTAGTGGTGCTGAATAATTCGATTAAAGAAATCCAGCTGTAGTGCTATTTATTGCCAGCACATTGATATTACAAAGCTGGGCTTAAGTTTCTACTTTGCACGTAATACAGCAAAATGAGTTCAAGGCTAAAAAAACCCCGCTGTTGGGCATTTTCTTTTGTGCCGTAGAAAGTTACATGTGAATGCACATCTCATGCGTTCACCATTTTTATGCTGCTTTTGTTTTGAAAGGTTCCTTTACGCCATTTTTGTTTCGCACAGCACCTGGTCACAAACACATGACATGCATTGAATTAGAAACCATCTTCAGCGCTAGCAGACAAGGACGAAGGAGAGACGACACCACAATGCGCTAACTTCAACACTTTTATTTCCAGGAAACAGCAATCTATTTATCCATGCACAGTGCGCCACCTCATTCTACACATCTAGCCAGCCAGAAAGGCCCTCTTCCTATCGAAAAGATCAATTGACGGTGCATTCACACACGTGTCACTATTGGGAGAGATAGCTTGGGCTTCAATAATCTCCCGCGCGTCTTTATCTTTGTGCTTCGCCAGAACAGTGCATAAAGCATACAATGGTGCGCAACCGCACTCTAAACAATGCACAGACAAATGACCGTAATTATTCTTGTTAGTAACGTTTAACCTATGCTCGCGAAGTCGGTCGTTAAGGCGTCTTCCCGTCTGACCTATGTACTTATTTCCACAGGTCAACGGGAGCTCGTATACTACCTCTTGTACACAGTCCACGAGGGGATCACGATGGTTTTTGGAACATCCTACAGCTGGCTTACGATGCGGGTCTGTTAGTCGACATAGCCGGCTACCTTTGTTCGACTTTCGCCACTTGGAATGGGAAAGTTTTCCTTCAGAAGCAGGGCGTCTGTATCGGCTCCTGTTTGGCGCCGATACTAAGCGATATTTTTTTAGCCCACCATAACAGGAATCTAGCACGCGCCCTGTCGGAGCAAAGGGTGGTCAAAGTTTTCAGGTACGTGGACGACTACCTCGTCATGTACGAGCCGAATGCACACGTATCAGTAGATGAGCTCAAAAAGGTTTTAGGGTCGTAGCTCCTCTTAGTCTAACCTTGTCACGTCGCCGTTGTCCGGCGTAAACGGATCTCCCGTACAGTACGTGATATGTATCGCCCTCTCCTCTCGTACGCTTCCCCCTCTTTCTCCTCTCCTGCTAGCCTTAGCCCACTTAGCCTAACAGTTGAAGAGCCGTCTGATAAGGTGCTGCGGTTCTTGGACATTGAGCTTCAATTCACGGATCAGCACACGTGTTGGGAATATAAACCCAGAGCCAATAAACCCCTGTTGCCGTACATGTCCGCTCACTCGAAGCTCGTTAAGAGTATTGCTAATCTGTGTTTTGGAAATGCGCTGAAAACGTCCTGCCACCATAAGATTCATGAAAGTCTAATGAATCAGTCGGTGAGGTTATCGGCAGTGGGCTTTTCCGGAGTCGGTACAGTTGTCTCTTGCCGAGAGTCTTCTTAAAAGATGCCGCTTTGACGTTAACCCCCCGGACGCACAGGGGAAGAGTAAGAGCAGAGTGGCAGTAGTGCCCTATCTGCACAGAACGGCGCACAACCTGAGGAGAATGGCTAATCGTGTGGACAATAAAGTAGTGTTTTCTGCGCCCGAAAAACTGGGCAGGATATGTCGACTAACAGACCCGCATCGTAAGCCAGCTGTAGGATGTTTCAAAAACCATCGTGATCCCCTCGTGGACTGTGTACAAGAGGTAGTATACGAGCTCCCGTTGACCTGTGGAAGTGAGTACATAGGTCAGAGGGGAAGACGCCTTAACGACCGACTTCGCGAGCATAGGTTAAACGTTACTAACAAGAATAATTACGGTCATTTGTCTGTGCATTGTTTGGAGTGCGGTTGCGCACCATTGTATGCTTCATGCACTGTTCTGGCGAAGCACAAAGATAAAGACGTGCGGGCGATTATTGAAGCCCAAGCTATCTCTCGCAATAGTGATACGTGTGTGAGTGCACCGTCAATTGATCTTTTCGATAGGGAGAGGGCCTTTCTGGCTGGCTAGATGTGTAGAATGAGGTGGCGCACTGTGCATGGTTAAATAGATTGCTGTTTCCTGGAAATAAAAGTGTTGAAGTTAGCGCATTGTGGTGTCGTCTCTCCTTCGTCCTTGTCTGCTAGCGCTGAAGATGGTTTCTGATTCAGTACACCAACAAGCCCAAAAAATGGCAATCCTAAAATGCATTGAATGTTGCATGAAAGCCGCTCATCGTGCTATTCGTACTCTCCCAATAGCGCAAGTTTTGTAGACATAATGCAATGTTGCAAACATACGTGTACCTTCTATGTTTTACACTGCGCGTCTTACACCAAGCTCAAAAGGCGCCAAAAATTTTGATCGGGCGGAAACAAGAAAACAGGAAACCCGATGTCTTTAAACCAAATATACTAAAAATGTCTTAATGTACCAAAGGCCGTGTTACACTGACTAACCAGCAGATACCCAAGATTTGTAGGAGGAGTTTCCCACGAAAATGAATATTTTAAAGCACGCCGATAAAGTAAAGAAGTGTAGAAAGGAAAATCGGATGGCAAGCATGAACATTACGTGCTTGCAAGAAAATCTGTGACGGATTTGAAAGTGTCCAGATGCAGTCTAGTTGGTATACGTTCACTTTTAGAATGCAAAAATGGACGGCACAAAGGGAGTTTCGATAGAACAGACGACTTCAAGGTAACGTATTTCAGTTTTGATGTCTAGAAACGATGTGCGGCTCTTTTCCAGGCACTTGTTGGTTGCGTAGCTGGGAGGTCTTCCAGCCCGTGGGGGATTTTGCTAAGTCGTGAAATGCGAAATGGTAAAACGTGCAATAATAAATTACTGGGATGCTAGAAGTCTACGAACAACGTGTGGCTCATATTAAGCGAAGCTTTTAAAAGCCAAAGAAATTGGTGGTGGCGTCAGTGGCGTCGCACGCGAGAAACGCGGCGCCGGCGTGCCTACAGAAATGTAGCCCTCGAAAATGAGCCGGTCGCATGCGTATTTGTATGCGCAGTTTCCCGCTAACCGTTTATCTTTCGATCGTGGGCGTCGGCGATCAACCGCTTCTCGTGTGGCAATCTAGTCTGTTATCGAGGTCCCTTGCCATTTCATGTTGCCACATTTCATTGTTGCCTGTAGTGTTGCAGAGTACCGCTGCTAAACACGTGGATGACGGTGCAATTTGCGGCATGGACGAAGGGAATCGTTAGAAGGGAGCATTGCCAATACAATAGAAGGAAAGAAAGAAGGAAAGAAAGAAGGATAGATAGATAGATAGATAGATAGATAGATAGATAGATAGATAGATAGATAGATAGATAGATAGATAGATAGATAGATAGATAGATAGATAGATAGATAGATAGATAGATAGATAGATAGATAGATAGATAGATAGATAGATAGATAGATAGATAGATAGATAGATAGATAGATAGATAGATAGATAGATAGATAGATAGATAGATAGATAGAAACGCTCAAAGTGCCTTAGATTCACTAAGAAATGCTTCGCATTTAATATCGCATTATACAGTAGAGAGGATTCGCATTTCTACGTTGACGACTTTTCGAAAGCAGTGAGTTATCCCTCACCACGGCTTAACCCGGAAAGGAAATTCCGCGTAGCACCTGTGCATAGAGCCGAATGATTAACCGCACACCTAACTTCCGTCATCGCGATAAGCCTCTGTGCTCGGTCTGGTTAAATCGGTGAGTTGGGATGTCTATTCTAATAGCTTTGCTTCTAACCTTGTAAAAGTAAACAAAAATGAAAAGAAAGAAAGAAAGAAAGAAAGAAAGAAAGAAAGAAAGAAAGAAAGAAAGAAAGAAAGAAGGAAAGAAAGAAAGAAAGAAAGAAAGAAAGAAAGAAAGAAAGAAAGAAAGAAAGACGTCTAGCACGCACACGCCAACTGAAGCCTGGCGTGTGCGTGCCTGTCGTGGTTATCACGTGTTGGGACGAGAGTCGTTTTCTTGGCTTCATTTCTGTTGCGCAACGCTCCCTCGTAATATTTCCTTCCTCCGTGCGCGCTAACAAACACTGGCATTATGTTGCACTCTATGTGCTACACTTGAAAATGCACACTTGGAAATGAATGAAATTATACAATGAGGCACCACAATTCCTGCATGACATAGCAGTTGCGTAACCAGGGGGCGGCAATCCGGGGCCCGCACCCTCCCCCCATCCCCCCCCCCCGATTTTCTTTCCATGGCGCAAAGGGCACAAAATGACTCTCGACGACCTCTGTCTGCCCGGCCCCCACCTTCAGATCAAGGAGGTGCTCCCCCTCACCCGCTCAAAAAACAAAAGAAAAGAAAAGAAAAGAAAGAGAAAGAAAGAACAGAAAAGCTAATTCTGCCTGCGCCACTGAGACATAGTGAGCCGCGGCCTGAGAGACATGCATTAAATCACTTTGGCGTTATCAGTCGATTCCGATGTTCCTCCCTCCTCTACTGAAGCTTTCTGTACATTACATGGCGTTTCACTGACACCAGGATCGGCCCACCTTCGAACGATCGACAATGGCCCCGCCACGGTGGTCTAGTGGTTATGGTGCTCGACTGCTGACTCGAAGGTCGCGGGATCGAATCCCGGCCGCGGCGGCTGCATTTTCGATGGAGGCGAAAATGTTTGAGGCCCGTGTACTTAGATTTAGGTGCACGTTAAAGAACCCCAGGTGGTCGAAATTTCCGGAGCCCTCCACTACGGCGTCTCTCATAATCATATCGTGGTTTTGGGACGTTAAACCCCAGATATTATTATTATTAACGATCGACAATGTGGATTGATGACGCCATCACAAATATAAGCGATCTGGGACGTCATCATGGCGCCACAAGATGAAGTCCTGGCATGGCGTTATCGCTCGCTCTGAAAAGGTCACGTGGCCGCCATGCGCTGTCTGTTTAAGGGCTTCCTTATTGGAAGCCTGTGCGTTCATGCGGAGTAAGCTTCGTGCGGTATATGGCTTCAACGCAAACTTTGCGATGCAAGAGATAAGCGCACGAGCACAGGTTATCACACCCTGCAGGTCGAAGTAGAGATGAAGGTGGGAAGTCCCGCTCCGGCGAAAGACAGGCGAGGCGACGCGCTGTAGGAACGTTCACACAGCGCAGATCCGGAAAGCGAATAGGCCGACCCGGAAAGCGGACGGGGATTATCCTCAAAATTGTAAAACCCGCGGCCGCTTGTCTGAATCGCGCGTGGACCGATTTTCTCCGCTCGGAAATATTCACCGCTTTGGCCGCAGCCAATCAGGGCCCGAGACGCGGGCGCAAAGTATTACGTAGTGTCGCAAGATGGCAACACGTCCACCGTGGATTGGTGGATTGCTCCGTCCCCTCGGCAGAGAGGGCAGAAGGCAACGCGGTCGGTCTGAACAGCCGCGCACCCTCGCTGCCTCTCCGCTCTGGAAATCCGCTCGTCCGCTTGCGCGCTCCGTGTTCGGTGTGAACGCGCATTAAGCGAGCCCTTTGGCCCTTTGCGCCAACTCGCGGGTGATGCGAACGCACCTCTGCCATGCTGAAATTTAACTGACTTTTGTAGCGTTAGCTACACTTGCCTAGCCACAGCAGGTTTTGCGGGGGTCATCATGAGCCGTGATGCGCATGCGCGCGCGACTCGCCGCTGCTGCTCGGCGCATTCGAGAGGGGTGACGTCGTAGCCATGGCGCGCGCAGCTATTAGATGCGAAGTATCTTAAGGCGGAGCTCAATCCGGTGGTGGTGTGCGGCGTGACCACCCTTACTGCGCATGCGCATACCCTCTCCACATACCTCCTCTCCACTCCCCTCACCATTCCCCCTGTCACCTACCCTCTCTCACTTCCCCTCTCCACTCACCTTCTCCCATTCCCCTCTCCAATCACCCTCTCCCCTTCCACTCTCCACTTTCCCTCTCCCCTCCCCTATCCCATTACCCTCTCCACTTCCCCTCTCCCCTCCACCTTTCCACTCTTCCTCTGACACGCGGGCTAGACATGCCGAAATTCTCTCCTGCGCAACGCCGCGATGAGCTCGAGCGCATGCGCGTCCCCTCCCCTTCTCTCTCCTCTCCTACGCTGCCCCCTCTCGCCCGCCTGTCGACCGCGTTCCCCGCTCGCCCTGTGAGAATTAACGGCCAGGCTAGATGGAAGATACGACGCGCGTAGCGTCGCTCTTCGCGTTCCACGACGCGAGCTCGGTAGCATGCCCAACGAACGCCAACGGAACGCAATCGTGCATGCGCTGCGGCTTCGCATCTACTCGTGGTCCCCTTTAGCGGGAGATGGTGTATTCGCCTTCGTTGTGCAGTCGCCGTCTGACAGTGCGCTGGTGCCGCTTGATAGCGCCTCTGACTGGCGTTTGCAGGTGGGTAACGCCATGGAGAAGGAGAGCGCAAATGCTGCTCAACGGCGCAGAAGAGCCGAGAAGCTTGTCATCGCATCCCGAAGTAGTTGCCTGGCAATTAGCGCTTCAGCGTAAGAAGAATGAACAGAGGAACGCTAAACGTGGTGCGGAAAGCTAAACGTGCTGCGGAAATCTGGAAAGCTCAGAATAATCAGCTGAACCTTTGCTATCGCTACGTATATCCTGGCATAGCCGAGCTAAGCCAGTGCAAATTTTTTTCAGAAGTGAAGTGCGCTGGTTCGCCAGGCTCGCGGCGGAGGGTTCGAATGATGTTCGAAAGCACAAAAAAAAAAAAAGAAAACCGGGATTACTAAAGCCTGTCGTGTGCTCTGACGTTTTTGATCACGTTTTGGACCGTCAGATAGGCTTCAAGCATGTTGTGCAATGCTCCCTTTTAAATTTGAACTTCCCCATGCGCTGTGTGTTTAAGGGCTCCCGTATCGCAAGCCTGTGCAGTCAGGCGGAGTACGCATATTCGTAACCCCAAAGGAGGATTGTCAAGTCGCAGTTGAATGAAATATGAGTGCACATAAGCAATTCATCAACGCAAGTCCTATACGCGTCGACTGCGACAAAAAATTTTACACCACACTCGCAGTAATATTCTTAATTACGTTTGAGAGAGAATTCCTGTTCCTACTGTTATTTCAGCCAGTCCAGGAGGCTGTGGCTAAAGAATATGCGGCGGCATTGAAGCCCTACTTAAAAAGTGAAAGGATATGGCTTCTCCGCAAAAAACTCGCGAACATATTTGCTCAATTTTGCACATTTACCTTGATCAACGTAGAAGTTTCAGTGAAGTAGCGAAAGCGTAGTACTCGCGCGAAGAAATCGGCTCCAATTGCAGGCTGTCAACGTCAGCGAAAAAAAGAAAAGAGTTTTACACGTTACAGAGAATAAGTAACCGATTACAATTAGAATCAGTCGCTTTAAAATGTGATGAATTAGAGTGGTAGATTACAGCCCCACAAAAGTAACTCAGCAGTTACAGAAATGTATTCAATTACTTTTCCGTTACTTCAAAATTTCATCGCCGAAACAATTAAACACAAGCTTACGCAAACTACAACGAACTGCTATGGCTTTCATTGTAGAGAAAAGGCTGGAGGCTTCGGAGACGGTTGGAATGCTTACTGTGGCTTCCGTGGTATAGTGTTACACTTTATGAACTTAAGACAGGAGTTGTTCTACAAAGCCGTCGTCGCTGATTATTCCACGTTTCCTCGTTAAGAGATCAGGTGCAACATCGGAAACTCTCTCAATGCACGCGCTAGAGGGAATAATAATAATAATAATATCTGGGGTTTAACGTCCTAAAACCACGATATGATTATGAGAGACGCGCGCTAGAGGGAAGGGTGATATTAAAATGAGGGAACACCTTGCGCACCAGCTCGTGGTTGCGCCGTGTTTCGATATGTGTGCATGTCCTCTATGAAGCATCGCGTTTCGCTGTTACTGGTGCTCGGGTAAGGCGTTGCAGTTAAGGCCAATGAAAAGGTTAAAAAATACGCTCTGTAGGACCCCCGTCCTTTGAGACGGGAGGTCCCGACAGAGCGGTCTCATGTTTTTCTGGACGAGAACTACCATAGAAGGCGGCTTACAACTTGGTTTTTAAAAAAGAGAAGGAGAAGTAATTGATTACCAGTAAGAATTTTAAAAAAGATATAATTGAATTGCCCAGAGCGTTACAGTTTTAAATAGATAATCGACTACATTATAAAATAAAAAAGAAAATGTAATTAATTACAAGTAATCAATTGCTTGTAACACGTTGCGTACAACTCCGATCCACACGTATGTTCGCTTGGGAGGCTTTATGTCCTCCTTAGATTCTCTCGGAACAGTTGACCTCTCCCCGTTAACAAGGCACATAATGCTGTATGTCGTCTCCACTTTCTCTGAATACAGTCTTGTATGAAGGGACAGCTCTCCCGTAGCGAGTACATTGTACTTTAAGCTGTACACTTTTCGAGCGACGCATGTATTGACTGACTCGTGAAGCTATTGATCCACAAAAAACCCACCGCCGCGGAAAAAAAACGCTTTGACGCGCTCTACTAACCCCCATGTGGCGCGCACCAAAGAAATAATAATAAAAGGAATTTTATTCTTTTTCCGTGGCTGGTGTTCGAACCCGGGTCCCCCCGGTCCGAAAACGATTGCCTTGACCACTAGGTTACGCGTCCATGCTTACTCGATGTGAACTGAACTGAACCATACGAACGTGTTCTGCCGACGACGCAGACAGCAACGAGGAAGGAGTACACCTCCTACGGGCACTTCACTGAAATATTTCGCGCTGGCGGACTGAACGCGATCTGCTGGACACCACGTAAGGTGGATATGAGGATTTGTACATTTCAAGGAAATTACGAATTTAAGAAAATTAGGTTCCTAACGCGCATGTCCATGATCGCGTGATGGCCCTTTCGTTGGGCCATTCTATACTCCGCTTCATGTATACATCAAGTGCAACGATGTAGAGGCTGACGAGACTTCTCGCAGTAGATGCGTTCGCACATAGAAGTAGGCCAATGATTTTATCTCCCGTTATGTGATTTCTTTTCACCTTTAGGCTGAGTAAAAACTTACAGGGTTCCTTACGCATTCACCTAAGACGACTCGAAGGCGTCTTTTTCACCCAAGATATCGAAAGCGTCTTCTCTTTCCTCTCATTCGATGCACTGAACCTCACGCACCCCCCTCCGAGATATTTCTGCACCCAACGTGGTTTTCCACTGCCTCCAGGATCACAGGCATTGCAAGCTTTCTTCACTTCACCTTTTTTTTTGCACTGCCTCTGTGATCTGCTTACTGTTGACCAAGCAACGACGTCATGTGATGACTTTATCATCTGACGTCACATCGTGACGTCACCACGTGATGATTTTTCTGCACAACTCGTGTTGACGCCGACAGCGCCAACACCGACGGTGAATTTTCGCGTTTGATGAGGCATCTAATGGTTTCGCTTTAATAAACGAAGATGCTTTGTGCCTCAGATATCAGCAAACCTTGTAATACAGTTGTTGGGTTGTTCTGGACAGCTTTGCGTCTCTGTTTTCGCTTCTCAATGGTTCATTTGCAGACCGTCGCGATGTACCGTGCAGCGGCGTGTTCTCGCCCGCACGAGCGTTTATAATGACGGAAGCCAAGCGCGAGAGTTGCGTACTCACACGTCTTGCGGCCGCACTTCTTGCATAGCTTCCGCAGCGTGGCACCTGATGTATGAAACTGAGTATAGGCTGACGAACGCTGGTAAGAACATGAAATATTTCATGCCGATCCCATGCTCGACAACAGCGTCACCGGGGAGGCCGCTCTCTATAATAAAACTGAACGCTAACATTAGGAGGGAGCATTGCGGAATGCGAAAGAGAGAAATAAATTAAGAAAGAAGGAAAGAAAAGCAGTGCGTCAGACACGCCCATGGTAAACTTCGCTCGCCCCCACTTCGCCAATAACGGAAAGGCTGCTGAGTGTTTCTTCCACACATAACATCCTACCAATCTCCAATGGTAGAGTACGCTGTACTCTCATTAGCTGTCGTATTTTACGGCTAAAGCCTTAGATGCCTCATCAAACGCTAACAGTGACTGTCACCATCGGCGGAGCCAACACGAGTGAAGCAAAAAATCATCATCACGGGATGACGTCACTGGACTCCCGTGGAAAACGACGTTAACAGAAAGCTATAGGAGGTGGGGGTGTGGGGTGGAGCTGAAGGAAGGACAGTACATCGACTGAGGAGAAAATGAAGATGGCTTTCGCCTCCCAGTCGTCTTAGGTGAATGCATGAGGGACCGCGTGAGTTTTCTGGAAGCTTACGGCTGACCGATAGACACTCGCATGCAACCTGAAGACATCAAGTCTGCCCGGATGAGAACCTCGCTATGAGAGAATGAGAGGAAATAAAACGGGGACTAGTTTCTTTGTTATGAGCAGAGCATCAGACGCGCTTTCCGAAGGTTGCAGGTTCGTTCCCTACCAGAGGCAAGTTCTGCAAAGTTCTTAAAAGATATGGATGAATGGAAAAATTTTATTTCATCAGAAAGCAGCTGCGGACGATTCCGTGTAGGGTGGCCATCAACCCAAGGTTGACGGCGACCTGTGTGGCCCACTCAACGAGCCTTGTCTGGACGACTGGGTCAGAGCTGGTCAACACAGCCTCCTGCAGCTCGAGAGAGGGATCACGCATAATATCCGTCGGCGGCAGCACCATGCTACATTTCCACAGTATATGGTCTGCAGTGAAGAGGAATGTCCAGCGCTGCAGCCACATCGCCAGCCCTGCGCGAGGCACGAGCTGGAGCTGCCTAGCCCGTGTTTTGCTGCAATGCTGCCCGCGCCCGTCCTGTTCCTGCTGCTACTGTTACGACGCAACCACCGCTTGTAGCCCAATGTTTTCATTATAAGATAGATAGATAGATAGATAGATAGATAGATAGATAGATAGATAGATAGATAGATAGATAGATAGATAGATAGATAGATAGATAGATAGATAGATAGATAGATAGATAGATAGATAGATAGATAGATAGATAGATAGATAGATAGATAGATAGATAGATAGATAGATAGATAGATAGATAGATAGATAGATAGATAGATAGATAGATAGATAGATAGATAGATAGATAGATAGATAGATAGATAGATAGATAGATAATCAGTTCCCTGTAGCTACAAAGTAAGGCACACAGTTCAGAACTACACAGTTCTTAGTGTTTGTTCGCACTGTCATTGAAGCTGTACTTGTACTCTGAACTCTTATTTACCATTTACAATAGCGACGTTCCAAAAGCAGATGGGGAACCATATACTTGTTATTTTGAACGTCAGTGGCAACACTGTGCTCTTCTGAACCCCCGCGGTAGGCAAGTAAACGGTACGTTGCCAGAGGAAGCGGTTTCGCATCGCGAGTTGCCGCATTCATGGAGAGATGGCGCCACGGTGCGTGAAGCGAACCAGCTTGCCATTGTGTCGTGGTGGCATCGGCCGCATACACTAGCAAAGCCCAAGATTTTTCTCGCACAGTGACAGCAAATAATGGCGTCCATATGGACGAGTGCACAGTGCGGTGTGGTGTAGTTTGCTGGGGTGTGCCCTAGCGAAGATGCACAAGACTGTGGCTAGTATAATCTCCAACAAATTTGTTTTGCCGGTGGACATTTCATGATTACATCTGCTCATGATTACGGGAGAGGTAGCCATTTTGTTAATCGTCTATGGTAGCAGCGTTCTGCAGCGTGCATCGCGAAGTCAAACCTTCTTACGGTGCATTAAAGCTGTTTGCCTAATAGACAGTTTTAGTGCAGCTCATACTACAAGAGCAAAACATCTACACCGCGCATGCGCACACAGTTCTGCATATGCCCTGGCGGTCTGTCACTTTAACGTGAAACTATCTACAACAACCGCAGTTTCTGCAGCAGTTCGCAGGATCAGTGTCGCATTGTACCCAAACTTTCAAACGTCGTCACCTCATGTGTATCCAATGCTCGCACAATGCATAGCACAAGTACACATGTGCGGGTCTTTGTTCTACTTAGCACAAGCGCGCGCATTACTAGTTGACACGTCCGCTTTCTTATCGCTAGGGTACTACAATGCGCTCCGCTAAAACCCCCTAATAACATCCATTATCGACGCGCCTCCACATATGAAATCCAAGCCAATATATCATTCTTCTCGATCGACTCTTTTCATAAGCAGCGCCGACGATCTAAAGCGCTCGCCCGCTAGCTTCAAACACGCTTCTTCCGTCTAAGCCACAGGCTAGCATGTCGATAGCGCGGTACAGGCGGTTCCCGCGATTAGTGAAATAAAAGCCGGCAGATCCCACGCATTGTGGGAATCGATGTAATGCGAAGCAGCCAGCAAAGAGCTGCATACATCGTCTTGTATGTCATTGAGGAAAATGCGTGTCATGGTTTTCATGTTAACTCCTATTATTTATGTTCGTCACACAGTAACGTCGCGCAATACCAACTTCGGGGTCGATCAAGCTAGAGAAACGGCCGCCAGCGCCCCATGAGCGTGGCACGTAAGTCATGCTGTACATGACATAGCGTGTCATGACTTTCATGTTAACTCGTGTTATTTTATGTTCATTACACAGGTCAGGTCACAAGATACCAATTTGGTGTATATCAAGCTAGCGAAAACGGCCGCCAGCACCCCATGAGCGTGGCACGTAAGTCATGCTGATACGTGACAGGCGTGTCAAGAAGGGAAGAAAAGAAGGAAAGAAGAGGATAGATAGATAGATAGATAGATAGTAGGATGATGATAGATAGATAGATAGATAGATAGGATAGATAGTAGATAGATAGATATAGATAGATAGATAATAGATAGATAGATAGATAGATAGATAGATAGATAGATGATAGATAGATAGATAGATAGATGATATATAGATAGATAGATAGATAGATAGATAGATAGAAACGCTCAAAGTGCCAGAGGTTCGCTAAGAAAGCTACGCATTTAAAACGCCAGGCCTGCGCTGAAACCGCAGCACAGTCACAGCGAAAGCTGGAAGAGCGGCGTTTCTAGAGCCGTTGTCAGCTCTTGTGGCTACAATACAAGTACACTAGAAAGATACCCACTACGCCATAAATCACAATTTTTGTGAAGTTGGGAAGCACCTACTAAGCCATTATTCGTCATTCTGCGGAGAAGCGAGGCACCAGCCGCACGTCTGTAAGGAATTATGTGCACTTTGTTGACGCGACTACTGATGATGATGAAGAATTATGGCTCAGCCCTTTGTATTGGGTGGAAGCTTTAAACGGCCCACCAGTTAAGTAATTTGCATTGGGTGACGCCCGGTTGCTATTTCCCTCTCCCGTCATGCTGTATAACATACGTTGCCGTGGAAGAGAGACGGCGTGAGGTGAAGAACTTTACTGAGACCCAAGTAAATGGATCATGCGCTTATGGGATTCTTTGGCAACCAATACAAATGCACTTGCGAGGAACCCACTACGCTCTAAATCATTGTAATTTTACTGAGACCACGAGGAAATGGATCATGCCCTGATGGGCTTCATTGGCAACCAATACAAGTGCACTTGCGAGAAACCCCACTACGCTCTAAATCACTGTAATTTATCTGAGACCCCGAGGAAATGGATCATGCGCTTATGGGCTTCCTTGGCAACCACTGCAAGTGCACTTGCGAGGAACCCACTACGCTACAAATCATTGTAATGTTTGAGAAGTAGGGCAGCAGGCACTGGGCCATTTTTTCGTCATTCTACGAAGCCGTGGTACCTGCTAAACGCATGTAAGGCATTATGCGCACTTTGTTGATGCTGTGCCTGACGACGATGAAGAATTATGGCAGAGTCCTTTGTAATGGGTTGGAAGCATTCAACAACCTACTCATTGCGCAATTAGCATTGTGTGACGCCTGGATTACAGAGATTCGCGTTGTGCAACGCGTTGCGCGACGCCTTGGTGCTTATTTTACTCTCTACCACGCTAATATTGCATATGCTAATGGATTCCTTCCCGACATGAAGTCTGTATAGGACCTTTTTGCATAGCAGTTCCAAGCACCAGAATGGCTCAGAGGTTGAATACTGGGCTCCCACGCAGAGGACCCAGGTTCGAACCTCGTTCCATCCTGGATTTTTTCTTATTTCGTTTTTTTTTTCTTATTTCGAGCGATACTGGTTACGGACACCCGGCGGCGGCGGCGGCGGCGGCGGCGGCGGCGCCAAAAACGGCCGGTGAAATGATCTCATAACAGCTTTCGCTGTAAAATCATCATCACGGGATGACGTCACTGGACTCCCGTGGAAAACGACGTTAACAGAAAGCTATAGGAGGTGGGGGTGTGGGGTGGAGCTGAAGGAAGGACAGTACATCGACTGAGGAGAAAATGAAGATGGCTTTCGCCTCCCAGTCGTCTTAGGTGAATGCATGAGGGACCGCGTGAGTTTTCTGGAAGCTTACGGCTGACCGATAGACACTCGCATGCAACCTGAAGACATCAAGTCTGCCCGGATGAGAACCTCGCTATGAGAGAATGAGAGGAAATAAAACAGGGACTAGTTTCTTTGTTATGAGCAGAGCATCGGACGCGCTTTCCGAAGGTTGCAGGTTCGTTCCCTACCAGAGGCAAGTTCTGCAAAGTTCTTAAAAGATATGGATGAATGGAAAAATTTTATTTCATCAGAAAGCAGCTGCGGACGATTCCGTGTAGGGTGGCCATCAACCCAAGGTTGACGGCGACCTGTGTGGCCCGCTCAACGAGCCTTGTCTGGACGACTGGGTCAGAGCTGGTCAACACAGCCTCCTGCAGCTCGAGAGAGGGATCACGCATAATATCCGTCGGCGGCAGCACCATGCTACATTCCCACAGTATATGGTCTGCAGTGAAGAGGAATGTCCAGCGCTGCAGCCACATCGCCAGCCCTGCGCGAGGCACGAGCTGGAGCTGCCTAGCCCGTGTTTTGCTGCAATGCTGCCCGCGCCCGTCCTGTTCCTGCTGCTACTGTTACGACGCAACCACCGCTTGTAGCCCAGTGTTTTCATTATAAGATAGATAGATAGATAGATAGATAGATAGATAGATAGATAGATAGATAGATAGATAGATAGATAGATAGATAGATAGATAGATAGATAGATAGATAGATAGATAGATAGATAGATAGATAGATAGATAGATAGATAGATAGATAGATAGATAGATAGATAGATAGATAGATAGATAGATAGATAGATAGATAGATAGACGGACTTGTGGCGCACCGTCGACCGGCGTCCACTTTGCTTCCATTGCGGAGAAGCCGGCCATGTTTACCGCATCTGCCCGTATCGTGACCACAGATATGACACCTTCGCACCGACCTTCCCTCGTACTCGCTTTGATAACCGACGTGACAGCAATGCATGCCCGCAAGCACAGCCACCCGATACGCCGTATCGTCGATCCCGCTCACCGTCGCCTGCACCAAACTCACCGCACCACCGCAGTTACGCCGACGCGGTCCGGGGCAGATCGCCTAGCCCTCGTCGGGGAAAACTAACAGCAGCGACCTTTGGGGGAAGGTTGCCGCCCGTCGAGATGCTACAACACCCCCAACGTCTTCAGTACGACACAATACGACGGACGATACGACGGATGACACGACGGACGATACGACGTTGCCGCAAGCAAAGGAAATCGTAAGCGCCAACTTAGACGTTCGCATAGACGGACGCCCAGTAACAGCGCTGGTAGATACTGGTGCAGACTTCTCTATTATTAGCCGGAAGCTCGCCGACTGCCTAAAGAAAGTAAAAACTTTATGGACGGGCCCCAACATTAGAACCGCGGGGGGTCAATTGGTGACGCCAACAGGCAAGTGTACCGCTCGAATTAATATCGGCAGTTCGGATTTTGTCGCTACTTTTGTCATTTTACCGGAATGTTGCAAAGATCTGATCTTGGGAATGGATTTCCTGCGTGAATACGGCGCCGTTATAAACATTCCTGACAGATCGGTTACGTTTTGGATGGCCCCTGGTCAGATTTTGGATTCGCCCTGTACAGATCAACGACGTAAACCTCTGCGCGTCTTCGACGATGACGTCACCATCCCGCCGCGGTCAAGCGCACTTGTGGCTGTGACATGTGACATGCCAAGCAACTCTGCCAACATTGCCGAGCAAATTCCGACGCTGCTATTCAGTCATGGATTGTCTATTGCGAGAGGCGTCGTGAACATAAACCGCGGACACACGCAAGTCCTTGTTACGAACTTCAGCTCCGAGCGCCGACATCTTACGAGAGGTATGGCAGTCGCGTACGTGGAAGAGCTCGCTGAGGTGACAGAGTGCTTGACTGTTCAGCAAGATGATTCAACTCACCCGCCGTCCGAACCTCTATCCGTTGATGTGGGCCCAAGTTTGCTGCCTGCGCAGAAGCAAAGCCTCCTCGAGCTAATTAACCAGTTTCAGGACTGTTTCTCTACGACTTCCAGAGTTCGTCAAACGCCGTTGACGAAACATCGAATTATAACGGACGACGCGACCAGACCCATACGGCAAAACCCGTACCGGGTAGCTCCGCGGGAACGAGAAGCCATTGAAAGTCAGGTGCGACAGATGCTTCAAGATGATGTTATTCAACCGTCGAAGAGCCCTTGGGCATCGCCGGTAGTATTAGTGAAGAAAAAGGACGGCACCTTACGATTCTGCGTGGATTACCGGAAGCTTAATCAGGTCACAAAAAAAGACGTTTACCCGCTACCACGTATTGACGATTCACTCGACCGACTACGGCATGCGCGTTATTTTTCGTCGATGGATTTACGTAGCGGATATTGGCAGATAGAAGTCGACGAAAGGGACAGGGAAAAAACAGCATTCGTGACACCTGATGGTCTTTATGAATTCAAAGTACTTCCATTCGGCTTGTGCTCAGCACCAGCAACATTTCAGCGTCTAATGGACACCGTGCTATCAGGCCTC
The DNA here is from genome assembly GCF_013339695.2 of Rhipicephalus sanguineus. Lineage (NCBI taxonomy): Eukaryota > Metazoa > Arthropoda > Arachnida > Ixodida > Ixodidae > Rhipicephalus > Rhipicephalus sanguineus. The sequence goes on along the minus strand of NC_051185.1, from coordinate 29,080,662 downwards.
AAGTGGCAGACGTGCTTAGTGTATTTGGACGACGTCATCGTATTCTCTGCGACATTTGAAGAACACATGCAGCGACTTCACGCAGTATTTCAAGCTATACGTTCTGCTGGACTAACGCTTAAACCTGAAAAATGCCACTTTGGCTTCGAAGAGCTTCTGTTCCTGGGGCATCTTGTCAGCAGTGAAGGTGTGCGGCCTGACCCCGAAAAAAATAGCTGCCGTTGCAAATTTTCCAGCACCAACTGACAAAAGGCAGTCAGACGATTTTTAGGACTGTGCGCCTACTATCGACGCTTTATTGAGAACTTCTCACGCATTGCCTCGCCACTGACACGCCTCACCAGAGAAGACGTCGCATTCGTATGGGATGACGAGCAGCAAAAAGCGTTCAACGAGCTGCGGCAACGCCTCCAAAAGCCACCGGTCCTCGGACACTTTGACGAAGATGCCCCGACAATAGTTCACACCGACGCCAGCAACGTCGGCTTAGGAGCTGTACTCGTGCAGCAGCAAGATGGCGCTGAACGAGTAATCGCTTACGCTAGCAGAACCCTTTCCCGCACGGAAGAGAATTATTCCACCACAGAAAAAGAGTGTCTTGCGGTGGTGTGGGCGGTTATAAAGTTCCGCCCATATTTGTACGGCCGTCCTTTTAATGTTGTCAGCGACCATCACTCCCTTTGTTGGCTGACGAATTTAAAAGACCCATCAGGACGATTAGCGCGCTGGAGCCTCAAGCTTCAAGAATTCGACATGGCTATTGTCTACAGATCGGGGAAGCGACATTCAGATGCCGATTGCCTTTCTCGTGCTCCATACGAGCCTGCGAATGTAGAAGATGACGACGCAGCCTTTGTCGGAGTTGTAAACACGACTACAGTAGCACAGCTGCAGCGAGACGATCCGGAACTGGAGCCCATAATTCGTTTTTTGGAGGGTCGCACTTCAGCTGTGCCGAAACTCTTTGCGAGAGGACTATCATCATTTTGCTTGCGCAACGACGTCCTGTATAAAGTGAACTTTACGCCGAACGGAAACGACTACTTACTCGTCGTTCCAACATCTCTAAGGAACGAAGTATTACAGGCATGCCATGACGAACCAACATCCGGCCACTTGGGTTACACGCGAACGCTGTGCAGAGTGAGGCAGAAGTACTACTGGCCAAGACTGACGGCGACCGTTCAACAGTACGTTCGCACATGCCTTGATTGCCAACGCAGGAAAGTACCGCCCGTCAAACCAGCAGGCCTGCTCCATCCTATTGACGTCCCTGGTACTCCATTCGCTCAAGTCGGAATGGATCTCCTAGGCCCGTTTCCAACCTCGTCGGCTGGTCGTAGATGGATTATAGTAGCCACAGACTACCTTACTCGCTACGCCGAAACCAAGGCTCTGGAGAGGGGCACTGCAAGTGAAGCAGCTCGATTTCTTGTAGAGAATGTGGTTCTGAGGCATGGCGCTCCATCAGTGGTAATAACTGACAGGGGAACTGCATTCACAGCCGAGCTATTAGAGATAGTTTTAAGACTTAGTGGCACATCTCACCGGCGAACAACGGCGTATCATCCGCAAACGAATGGTCTGACGGAGCGCCTCAACAAGACACTTGCGGATATGCTTTGCATGTACGTCGATGTGGAGCATAAAAACTGGGACGAGATCTTGCCGTATGTCACGTTCGCATATAACACGGCTCACCAAGAAACAACACGAATGACACCGTTCCGCCTTCTCCACGGTCGTGAGGTGACCACTATGCTAGATGCTATGCTGCCACATGAGTGCGAAGGAGCCGAAACAGATGCTGATTACATCACCCAGCTTGCTGAAGAAGCCCGACAACTTGCGCGCATACGTATTCGTCGCCAGCAGGACTACGATTCAAGGCGATATAATCTTCGTCACCGACCAGTCTCATACACGCCGGGAGAGAAAGTTTGGGTCTGGACTCCAATTCGACGTCGTGGCCTATCAGAAAAGCTGTTAAGACGGTACTTCGGGCCGTATAAAGTTCTCCGACGTCTCACTGACGTCAACTATGAGGTTGTTCCCGATACTGCTCATGGCTCAAGGCGTAAAAGGCATGCACCAGAAGTCGTACACGTGGTTCGGATGAAGCCCTATTTGTCCGAATGAAATCATACGCTGCCAGTGCGTACAGAACCCTGTGGTTATGAAGCATCGGGACGATGCTTTCTTGGAAGGGAGGCTGATGTCACGACTAAAAGCCGGCAGACTGACAGAGGACAACGAAGTGAGGAGCACGAGCAGCAACCACGGTCGCTCTCTGAGGAAGACGGCGTTGAAGTGGCTGCTCTTTTGATCTGTCAATACAGACCTTGTTTTCCTTGTCGCACCGTGGTCCTGTGTCCTGTTCTTTCCGCGTTGCGACAATATTCATGTTAACTCGTGTTATTTATGTTCGTTACACAGTCACGTCGCACAATACCAATTTCGGGGTAGATCAAGCTAGCGAAGCCGCCGCAGCGCCCCATGAGCATGGCACGTAAGTCATGCTGTGCATGACATGCGAGTCATGATTGTCATGTTAACTCGTGTTTTTATGTTCGTCACACAGTCACGTCACAAGATACAAATTTTGGTGTATATGAATGTAGCGATACCGCCGCCAGCTCCGCATGAGCGTGGCACGTAAGTCATGCTGTACATGACATGAGTGTCATGATTTTCATGTTAACTCGTGTTATTTGTGTTCGTTACACAGTCACGTCACGCAATACCAATTTCGGGGTAGGTCAAGCTAGCGAAACGGCCGCCAGCGCACCATGAGCGTAGCATGTAAATCATGCTGTACATGACATGCGTGTCATGATTTCCGTGTTATGACTTGTCATTTATGTTCGTCATAGAGTCACGTCGCGCAATACCAATTTCGTGGTAGATCAAGCTAGCGAAACGGCCGCCAGCGCTCCATGAGCGTGGCACGGAAGTCATGCTGTACATGACATGCGTGTCATGATTGTCATGTTAACTCGAGTTTTTATGTTCGTCACACAGTCACGTCGCGCAATACCAATTTCGGGGTAGATCAAGCTAGCGAAACTGCGGCCAGCGCTCCATGAGCGTGGCACGTAAGTCATGCTGTACATGACATGCGTGTCATGATTTTCATGTTAACTCGTGTTATTTATGTTCATTACACAGTCACGTCACAAGATACCAATTTTGGTGTATATCAAGCTAGCGAAACTGCCGCCAGCGCTCCATGAGCGTGGCACGTAAGTCATGCTGTACATGACAGGCGTGTCATGATTTTCGTGTTAACTCGAGTTTTTATGTTCGTCATACAGTCACGTCACGCAATACCAATTTCGGGGTAGATCAAGCTAGCGAAACTGCCGCCAGCGCCCCATGAGCGTGCCACGTAAGTCATGCTGCACATGACATGCGTGTCATGATTTTCATGTTATCTCGTGTTATTTATGTTCGTTACACGGTCACGTCGCAAGATACCAATTTTGGTGCAAATCAAACTAGCGAAACGGCCGCCAGCGCACCATGAGCGTAGCATGTAAATCATGCTGTACATGACATGCGTGTCATGAGTTCCATGTTATGACTTGTCATTTATGTTCGTCATACAGTCATGTTACGCCATACCAATTTTGGTGCACATTCGATGAACCAAGCGACCAGGAGAGCACAAAGTCGTAGGCGGCTAGATAGATAGATAGATAGATAGATAGATAGATAGATAGATAGATAGATAGATAGATAGATAGATAGATAGATAGATAGATAGATAGATAGATAGATAGATAGATAGATAGATAGATAGATACGCTCAAAGTCGCAGAAGTTCGCTAAGAAATGCTTCGCATTTAAAAACTGCTGTCCAACCTAAAGCGTTTTTAAATGCGAAGCATTTCTTAGCGAACTTCTGCGACTTTGAGCGTATCTATCTATCTATCTATCTATCTATCTATCTATCTATCTATCTATCTATCTATCTATCTATCTATCTATCTATCTATCTATCTATCTATCTATCTATCTATCTATCTATCTATCTATCTATCTAGCTGCCTACGACTTTGTGCTCTCCTGGCCGTTTCGTTATTCGGATGTATACCAAAATTGGTGTGTCATAACATGGCCTTATTACGAACATAAATGACAGGTCCTATCATGAAAATCATGACACGCATGTCATGAACAGCATGATTTACATTCCACGGCCTTTGGGCTCGCTGGCCGTTCCGTTAATCGGATGTATACCAAAATTGGTGTGTCATAACATGGCCTTATCACGAACATAAATGACAGGTCCTAACATGCAAATCATGACGCGCATGTCATGTGCAGCATGATTTACATGACATGGTCTCGGGGCGCTCGCGGCCGTTTAAATGAAGGGATACATACGAAAACTTGTATGACGAGACATTTCTGTATGACGAACATAACTGACACGTGGTAACATGAAAATCATGATATGCATGTCATGTATGACATGATTTACATGCCACGCTCATGGCGCACTCGCGGCCGTTTTGCTAGATTGATATACACCAAAATTGGTATTGTGCGATGTGACTTTATGAAGAACATGAATAACAAGTGGTAGCACGAAAATCATGACAGCAATGACATGTATGTCATGATTTACATGCCACGCTCATGATGCATTCGCGTCCGTTTCGCTTGCGTGATATACACCAAAATTGGTGTTACGCGACACGACTGTATGACGAACGTACGTGAGACGTGGTAACATGAAAATCATGACATGCAAGTCATGTACGACCTGATTTACATGCCACGCTCATGATGCACTAGCGGCAGTTTCAGTAGATTGATATACACCAAAATTGGTATTGCGCGATGTGACTGTATGAAGAATATGAATGACAGTTGGTAAGATGAAAACCATGACATGCATGTCATGTATGTCATGATATACATGCCACGCTCAATGTGCATTCCCGGCCGTTTCGCTAGCTTGGTATACACCAAAATTGGTATTGCGCGACACTACTGTATGACGAACGTAAATGAAAGGTGGTAACATGATAATCATGACATGCATGAAATGTACGACATGATTTACATGCCATGCTCATGGCGCACTCGTGGCCGTTTCGCTAGACTGATATGCACCAAAATTGGTATTGCGCGATGTGACTGTATGAAGAACATGAATAACAGGTGGTAACATGAAAACTATGACATGCATGCCATGTATGTCATGACTTACATGCCACGCTCATGGTGCATTCGCGGCCGTTTCGATAGCTTGATATAACCAAAACTGGTATTGCGCGATGTGACTGTACGATGAACATTAGTGACAGGTGGTAACATGAAAAACCATAATATTCATGTCATGTATGGCATGATTTACATGCTCTACTCATGGTGCACTCGCGGCCATTTCGCTCCTTTGATATACACCAAAATTGGTATTGCGCGATGTGACTGTATGACGAACATAAATGAGAGGTCTTAACATGCGAATGATGTTATGCATGTCATGTACGGTATGATTTACATGCCACTGTCATGGTGCGCTTCCGGCCGTTTTGTTAACGTGATATATACCAAAATTGGTATGGCATGACACGAGTGCGTGATGAACATAAACGACAGGTCATGCATTTATATATCAGAATATGCGTTTCATTGGCATGGTGTACACTAGATTGTGCATGCATGCGTGCATGGCAGACATGCGATATATGGTGGACTAGATGCCATGGCATGAATGATTTCATTTGGCTCAAAGACAAACAAGGCGATGTATGCAGCTCTTGCTGGCTGCTTCGCATTACATCGATTTCCACAATGCGTGGGATCTGCCGAATTTTTTCTTTCTTTCTTTCTTTCTTTCTTTCTTTCTTTCTTTCTTTCTTTCTTTCTTTCTTTCTTTCTTTCTTTCTTTCTTTCTTTCTTTCTTTCTTTCTTTCTTTCTTTCTTTCTTTAGTTATTTATTTTGTTTGCTCGTCAGCGTCGCTTGCTCGTATTCGTCTCGTTACGGGACTTTCAGGGAAGCCCACCATCAGCTAACGAAGGACGGTGGCTCTTCAGTGAAGTACGAAAGACGAAAGGGGAATCGTTTATTCGGGAGGGGGGAGCAAGGCGGTGTGTACAAGGCGACTAAATCCTTGTGAGCAAGACTAATAAACACTGTGCGGATAAGGCAATAAATGGAAACAAAAGTAGAGAGATATAGGCACCCAGGAAGCTGGTGCGATAAAATGTGCACAGTCCACAAGCGAAGGGCAGTGACACCCTCCCCCCCCCTTCCCCCACTGCCCCTTTCATCCAGCTTCTTATTCGTAGGCAGGGGCCCAAGCCTAGGCACAATTATCGGAAATCAATTTTGTACGGCAATAATGTATATTCGTATGAAAGGACTCTGCGGATCGCAGGCTAGAGAGAGAAAGTGTCGGGAAGGGACTACCGTGTTTTACCACGCTTTACGGTCACGTGCAACTTCAAAGCGAAGCCACCGACGGAGAATGCGTGGAAATTGTTTAACGTTGGAAACCACAAGATTTCTCTTCAAGGCAAAGGCGTTAGATGCCTCATCAAAACGCGGTAATTGACCGTCGGAGTCAACACGAGTGATGGCGATGGCGTCACCATCAAGCGCCATCAAGCGATGGCGTCATCAGATGAAGTCCTCATGACGCCATAGATCACCAAAATTAGTGACATCATCGTGACGCCACTGTGATGTCACATGCCGTTACTTCGAATGATGATGTTATCGCGTGAGATCGTCGCTTGGTCAATGATAGGCCGATTCCGGAATCAGTGCAAAACGAGGTGAGGCGCAGAAAGCTTTCGGAGGGGAGAGGAGGAAGATTAGTACATCGACGGAGAAGAAAAAGAAGATGGCTTTTGTCTTCGAGTCGTCTTAGGCGAATGCACAAGGGACGCTGTGAGTTTTTTTTTTTCTCATACGTGTCTTCATGCTGTTAGCACTGTATACGTGTAATTATATATAGTGAAGAGAACAGGCAAACAGTATCAAAGAAACTAGGGCAACGTGTCTATTGCTTAAGAAAATAAAATATCATAAAGAAAGGAAATGGAAGTGCAAAAATATGAACATCCGGTCGCAGCATGGAGGCTAACCTACATGCCCACATTAACTGCGACACGTTTCTTAGCGTCGACCACGTACAGTCAGTTTTTTCGTCCACTTCGAGTTACGCTCTTTATCATTTTGTTCAATTAAATGAAAGTTACCAACTACCGCTCTGCTATCCGCCCTCAATGTTACTTCACTTCGTTATGATTGCGATTAACTAAAAAAAAACCGAGCGTTTTGCTTCCCCTTCTTGTTCTTTTTATTTGACGCTCACAACTAAGAAACCCCTGCTGTGTGCAGCTGCCCCTACACACGTGGCACTACACCAAGCCCATATAGAAAGCGTCAAATATGCATGCGTGTTTTAAAAATATTTGAGGGCGACAATAGCCCCTGCCTTAGGTGTCTGGCAATGGCACTCGCACGACGACCTTTGTGTGGCCTGGCATATTCCTTGGGCTAACTGTTTCATCGCGCTGTCGAAGCGGATCCCGGAGGCCACGTAGAAAGAAGCGTGTGGTTCAGATCGGCTCCGCCGGGTGCCGCAATGATCCCAGCTGCTAACAAGAAAAACGTGTGCGTTTTGAATGAACCCCTTCAATTATTGTTCATTACTTATTCTGAAAGTAAATTGGCCCTTAAGCAAACAAGCTTCTAATGATATGTATCCAATACAAATCTTCAGATGAACCAGAACCTTAGATTTCGTAGAATTGTTTGTAGAATACTTTCTGAATATTCGGAAAACCGGAAGCAATTGCACGACTGGAAGTACTTGCAAGAGGAGCAAGAGTACCACTAATGAGAGTGGCAACGATACAGAGCTAGTGATGCAGAACTATCGATGGTACTATCGATACTATAGATAGCGGAGACACTATCGAACTATCGATGGTAAAAAATACTATCGATAGCGCTATCGATAGTAAGTACTATCGATAATATAAAATGAACAGCGCGGACTCATTGCAGCATAAACTTGGTTCCCCGCGCGCGTAGTACACAGTGGAGCCGGAGGAGCAGGCTGAAGGGCAAGAAAGTTCACATGCTTGTGTTCTTCACAACAGCGCTTTGCTGACATATGATCATAAAGTCAAACTGTTCAGCTGTAGCGGAAAGGAAGCCGTTACATGTGGTGGAACTGCGCGGCTTCAAATTTATATTGCATTTTATGATTCCAAAATAAAAAATTACCAATAACTAAGTTTGTTAATCGTAAGGTGTAACTGGTTGCTTTTTAATATGAATGTATTAATGGACATAGTCCGCCGTTTTCACTGCGGACATAATCTATTTATCTCGCCGGAAATTGCTCATAAATTACGCGAAGCTGATAGTAGGCTATCGCAAATATTTTGGCAATATGGCCAGCCAACAACATCATCATTATTCGCACCACTATGGATAGTTTGTCACGTGGCTGTGAGGGTGAAGAATGCTGCAGAAAGACTGGGAAATACGAAGCTCTCTATTTGGGCGAACTTGTGCCCTGAAAATCAAAACTCAACGTACAAGCAATACACGCTGCAAACTGATAGCGGCGAGAGCAGTCGCCGGCCGTTGAATAATCTGATGATCGGTGGAACGCTTCGTCTTTTACACATCAGTCATCGAACCTTGCAGCGTTATCGCTGGTGCTCGCGTAAGCTCTCGAATAAACTTGGCTATTCGCGTCCAGCGCGTAATCTAATAAAATGATCTCAAACAATCGCGAAGCGTCTCGAAAATTGCGGCGCGGTCTGTGCCAAACGCTCCGAACTGTCTTTGTTGGTGAAACCCGAATACATCAAAACAAAACAATAAACGCGAGTGCCAGTAATATCGCCAGTAATAATACTGATGGTACCACCGACTGGACTATCGATGGTTTGTCGATAGTAGTACTATCGATAATTTGTTTACACTATCGATAGTTTCAAAAAAGCTATCCATACTATCGATAGTGAATTTACCGATAGTTCTGCATCACTATACACTTTGAAAAGAGCACTTGAAAGAGCACTTTGAAAGCTGCTATCGGAGAGCTGTGGGCCGTCCCAATGCCGATAATTGTGTTTAGAAAAAAAGAATGCAGATGATTTAGAACACACTCGATTCTACTAGGTAGAGTCGTCCCCACATCGAAATGGCAAGCAATAGGATGAACCACCAAAAACGCACAGTTCTGGCACCACCAGTCTGATTTTGATGCACGCCGTCTTCCACTATCACTACATACATATATCTGATGACAGCTGCAAGTGTTCGGTGTTGTGCTCTCTATAATCAAACAATCAAGCAACGGTGCTTAAGTAAGCATAATATAGCGTCATATGCTTGAAATCATACTCCTTTATTCAAACGAGCCTTCTTATGCCATTTTTAATGAGGTTTGGAAGTTGTCTTCATTAGCTTTCTTTGTTAGGTGTCACGATGAGAGAGCGAGGTATGCGGCGATGTGTCTTTCTTGGCATAGGCGTGCGCAGGGCTCCTCATTAGGGGTGAAGAGGGGAGCAATGTTCTATAGGAGTGGTTTAGTGGCCCTTCGAACACCGTGAAACGAAAGAACACACCTGATGACGTGAACGAAATCACTGTCGCGTCGTCTGAAACGGGGGCCTCATTATCCGGCTGCCATTTTTCAGGCGTATATCGTTGCCTGACAGCATTTCCCGGGACCACGATTTTCAGCGAGCACGCAGAAAACAGATATCGTTCTGGGCAGAGTGTTTAATGATGTTTACCGCTCCTAGTCGCATCCATAGCCAGCGAGACCGATCCCAACGTTACCTTATACAGTGTTCTTCATACACACAGGGAAGGCCCGTTCTCTTCATCTTGAAAACCGTCCCTTCGGCGCAGTGCTGGGCAGTATCAAAGATACATGTATCTTAGATACTATCTTAGATACTCTATGGGTATCTTGTATCTGTATCGCGATACGTCTAGAAAGACGAGTATCTGTATTTGTATTTCCGATACATTCGATAATGTATCGTGTATCTTAAGATACAAGATACTTCTATCGCAACACAACCGTGCGAAACAATAATCGCTGGCCAAGCTCAGCTTCTCAAGCTGGCACTGGTGCCACTAAGCCATCTGAATAAGTCTAAGGGCAGTGACGTTATCTTATTTTTACGCCAGAGTCATCCAGTGAGGGTAGAAGATCAGGAAGCCAAGCACGCGGACGTCTACGCCCAGCCCACGCACCATTTGTTTTGTCAATTTATTTTCTTTTTAGTTGCGCCATTGCCGCGACACTTGCTCTAAGCCACCGTCCTGCGCCGCGTACTCCACTGCGTGGGGCGTCTATCGCGCAAATTGTGATGTTGTTACAGTGTCGTTATTGAAGATTCTCTTGCGTACTGCTCCGTAACGAAATGTGATGCGTGCAAGAATGGGATTGCTTTGCGTCGAGTGGATTATACATATCAGCGATTTGAAGGATCTCGTGGATGTAAGTTTGACTTGCATGCAATGAATTCACTTATATGCAAATAAGATTCTAACTTTAGCACCACTAGTACTGATGCTAGATCTAATAGAGCAAGCGTTTACCTAACAGAGAATATTTTGGCGTACCGTATTTTTCGCTTCCATCTACATTTATTCAAAGAATTTATGAAATCATAATTTGATTATTAGCACAAGCGCTTTCTTAGCTGTCATTTTGCTACACATACATTACCAGGTCTCTGCACTGTTTTTCCGGTCTGGTCACTGCAGTATGGCTTTTGTAACGCGCTCCCCCCCCCCCCCCCAAAAAAAAAAAGGTTGCTGCTTTATTCTTCTAACTATCTGCTTTATTTCTACTACTGTTTACACATTCACACGTTGCCAAGGCGATTTTGAAAACAAGTATATTATTATGTGGGCGTGCCTTGAGTGTACAGAACAAAATATTCTGCTTACCGCTTGATAGCGAAATAGAGTTTGCATTATAATAATGGAAATCATTAGGAGCCATCTTAAAGATCTTAGGAAGGGGATCCGAGAAACGTTGTTTTACTGAATGCTGAGTTTTACTCATGAGCGTCACAGAGCCGTTTCAGGCAAGTTTCCATAGGCACTGAATTTTCTATTGTCTCAACAGGTAAGTTGACGATACTTCATGCTCATAGCTGTTAAGTGCGCCGTCTGTATCGTGTTTCTGTACTAATTCAATGTGAATGTTTGATACACAACCACCTCTCTATTTTACTTATAGTCGTTTTCATGTTTTAGGCCTTCCTAAATTTTTTTCTTATTACTAATCGCCATGTAATGGGAGCTATAAGCGTTAATAGCGCGAATAGCGGCGGCGTCCTGCGACGCTTTGTGCAACTATACAATACGTCTAAGACATTTCTGTGTTGCACATGTTCTCTCGTTAAAGCAAAATTGCTAAAAGATTGCACGTTAGTGAGTATATCAACAAAGGATCCCTTACGCCAGCAGCTAAGTGGAACATGGAAATTCATTGCAGTTTTACGTCATCTACGTACACACCAGGGGTCTCAAACATCGCTTATAGCCGGCGGGCCGAAGTCGCGAAATTTAGTTCCAAGGGCCGGGACAGTGAAGATGGTGGGGTGGGAGAGAGTTTGAACAAAATGACGTTGCCATTTGAAAGGAAGCCTTTCCCTTATCTCATATATAGATCATTTCTGAAGGGGATTTGGAGTCAGGATTCGAGAAACCGTCGATACCGATGTACATAACGAGTGAAATCTGGACGCGGATTGAAATATAGAGTTTTTGTGCAACAGTTATCTTTCAGCACATGGCGACCAGATGTTCCTCACGAAAGAAATGCTTGAGACCAGTCATGTCTGTGTAGCACACGGAAATACTTATTCAGAAAATAAAAACGAATTGGACGGAGACGGTCATGTGTGCCGGCCGGGCGGCTAGCGAACGGTCGCAAGCCCTGTAAACAGCATGCGTCCCCCCCCCCCCCCAAAAGAAAAGAAAGGAAAAGAAGTCGCTACCTGCGTTGTTGCTGCTGTACACCTCTCCGGATATACGGTATTGTGCAAACTGTCTTTTATGAACAAGCTAAAATTCCACACCGGTATTTGCGCCGTCGTGCGAAGGCTTCCTATTGACGTTATTGTGATTATATGGCAACCCGCCAGCTGGTCGGCAAGCTGAGCAGCGACTCCCATCAATTGCAAAAATGACAAGCAAGAACCGCTGTCAGCGAAGCGTACGAAGAGTTGTCCTGTGAAGAAGCTAAAACAAGCCCCAATAATTTGTTTTGGAAGGAAACTAATGTACTTTGAGCAAGAAGGGCAAAACTTTTGAGATACTAACAGACATTTCATTCAAGTGAAACAAAATAGCTCACAGTTAACAAATTTTCAAGGAGACATTTTCGTGTAAAGCCGTTTGCTGCTACGTTGTATGGATCTATAATAACAAATTTGAGAATGTATCGAAGTATCTTAAGATACAATTGCCAAGTAACATATCGGATACAATTATTGCGGCAGTATCTTGTATCATCTGTATCTCCAATACTTCTTGCCTGCGTATCGTGTATCGTATCGCGGTACACTTTCAAAGTATCTTTGCCCAGCCCTGCTTCGAATGTTATGTGCTGCTGCATAAACTGGTCATCGCCTTCATGCCGTTGGCGCCAGCTAACTATCAAGTAGTGGTCAAGCGCCAAATAATGTGTATTTCTCTTTTTTAGTGCGATGTACTGCTTACTCTGCTAAATCTGCTTTTTCATCTTGTTTATCAGTAGTGAAGGTCTCCAGCAATTGATGTATATTTGAACAACATAAGAGCATATATATATATAGTTGTTTTGTGTTTCGTGTTACAGCGGTTAATAAGTAGTTCATTGCATTATTATTCCATATTTAGGTATTTTGCGCATCTTTATTGTTTTGGCCATGCACTGACATTTCGCCTACATTTCTTTAAATTTCATGACTCTGTCACATCAGAAGCTCCTGTGCACTTTGGTCAGTATTGTACTAAACAAAAATCATGTTACTTATATGTGTATACGTCAAAGGGCCTACATATTTCAGTGTGTTCGATGTTTAATTTCCAATTTCTGAGCTTTACAATGAACTTTTGTGCTGTTTAATCATGGACACGCTGTGCATTCTTTCTTTCTATTCTCCTGAACTCGTATAGTGCCCCATTATGTGCGAATCTTGATTTTCGGAAACGGAGCAATAAAACGAATTCACAGATATGTTGTGGGTGGAAGTCCTCTGGATCGTGCAGGCTGCGTGCATTCAAACGCACTGCGCACCACGAGCGGACAGAAAAACACGAATGCGCGACCAAGCACAGCACGCGCGCGCACGCAAAAAAAAAAAAAAGCGCAGCACGCGCGCGCACGCCAAAAAAAAAAAAAAAGAACGCGCCACGCACTGCACGCCAAACAAAAAAAAAGAAACGGCGCGCGGTTTCTGAGGAGAAAAAGCGAACGCCAAAAAGAAAAAAAAAAACGGCGCGCGGCATGAGAGAGAAAGCAAGCGCGCCAAAAAAAAATAAGAAAAGAAACGGCGCGCGGAGAGCGAGAGAAAGAGGAGGTAAGGGTGGGGGTGAGCAGAAGCGAGTGGCTGTTGTTACTGCTGCCCTGACGACGCAAACAACAATCGTCCCGTAACCGCTGCGTCATCACCGCCATTACAGCGCCGCCACTTGCCAGGGCCGTAACTCAACGGCTTTCTTGGCGCTCTCGGCGCAAGCGTCGGCAGAACGTTTGAATAACGTGTCCCCTGCCTACCAGTGGCTGTGCCACCACCGAAAACTGCATTTGTATACATTGGATACTTCTTTCTGCACTGTATGCTTTGAGAGGGGACACCTGTCCCGAAAAAGCCTAAGGAGGATACAAAGCCTCCGAGTGAACGTGCGATAGTGGATCACACTGCTAATGGTACCGAATAATTCGCGGAAGCACTACGCATTGGGTACTTCACTGGACGTCGATGTTGCTCAAGGTAAATGTGCGAACGTTGAGAATATATGCTCGTAAGTTCCGTATGAAGAAGCCATATCCTGTAGCTTTTCAAGTAAAAATTCAATGCTGCCACGTACGTTTTAGCCTCCGTCCGCTATACTGGCCAAAATAAACGTGTAAATACAAATTCACTCCTATATATAATTTTTAAAAAATTGTAGTGGCTTAGCTCGGCTATGTCAGGACATGGCCTCATATTTTTAAAGACGATAGTCTTTCTTGGGGAACTTAAACGCAGCAATTTTGGTCTGTCTTTCTGTCTGTCTTTCTGTTTGTCGGCACGTCCCTCGATTCAGCCACTCGGCCAAAGTTGAACCACTTGCCCAAGGGCCAGCCGTCTTGAACTGATACGGCTGTTCATACTTGTGAACGTTGTCGATCAAAAAGTAAATATCATGCATATCTGAGGTGCAACATCACTAGGTAAGTATTAGGTGGCGTGTTCCATTAATAGAAAATGCATACATACGTAATTTAAGGACCCTAGTTTCTTAAGCTGCGCTGAAAATGCATAAGAATGGAAGTTTGAGCGAGTTGGTATGCGTTCATCTTTGTTGAAACAGCGCTCACTAGACGACGACGAAGTAAAAGAAGGCACAGGACAGGCGCTGCCTGTCCTGTGCCTTCTTTTACTTCGTCGTCGTCTAGTGAGCGCTGTTCAACAAAGCTGAAAATGCGACTGCGCTGAAATTTGCCTTCCTCCGTGCCCTTCGCACGAGCTCATTGTTGTGTTTCGGTTTCGGTTCTGTATTGCACTGTACGAATGCCATGGGTTGGTGTTGAAAAACTTTAGTTTTGAGAAGGCCAAGAAGGTGAAAAAAAAATATTAAAAAATGAAAAAGCAGCGTTGTGGGCGGCCTTCAGGCTGCCGGTTTGGGGCGCCGCTCTGGCGTTCCTGTTTTTACCCAGGCGACGTGTAAATAAAAGAGTGTGTGGAGAGTACTCGTTGAGTGCGGACGTTTCTCTGCTTCAGCGCTTCGCGCCAAACCGCGTTTTCGGGCTGGCTGGCGTCCCCGCCGGTCGCGTTGGTCACCGCCGGTCTTCGCCTGCTGCTGCGCCGGGACTACCAGCACGCAACACAGCACTCATGTTTCCCGACGTATTGCCAGATGGCGTCCATATCTCACACAGCGCCTCTTCTATCGTCTTTACACGACATTTGCAGCGAAGCACGCAGATACGCGGCCAATTTTTTCATGCCCGCGCAGTGGAGCGGCGTAGGCCGTCCGGCGTAGGCCGTTCCTCCTCGATTTACGCCTGCCTTCTCCGCAAGGGGCGCTCGCACCGTATACATAATAATACATATTACTTGCATGTTCATGCTGCGGAGCGTACCAAGCATAGTTCCCTACGCTGCAACGTGTTGAGGCACCTCGAAGTACCTACCAAAGTGGCTTACAAGCAAAAGTTTTCCCGTGTCCGTCGTGTTGGCCGCAGGTAAGCTTGTGTGTCTTGCGGAAGCAACGTCTTAGTTATGTTTTTTTTAACTACCAGAGAAACATGAGAGGACTCGCAATCGGTGTGTGCAGTGCTCGCGTAATAAAACGCGACTTGTAAAGATTAAAAAATAACAAATGGTATGTGCAATTCCACGCGATAAGAACGTCACATCGCTGCAAATCTGACCGCTAATGTTAACGTGGGCACTGATGTAAGTGTAAGAGGCAGCGCTACGCCATCGTAGCACAATATTCAGCATGCTGGAAACGGAAGTACGTTTAATACGTACATAGCCTTAAATTGTCGCTTTTAATTCCTTGAGCACTGTAGAATAAGGTAATTACATGCACGTTTATTATTGAAACAGCGTTCTGAGCGTTAAGGTTCAGTGTCACTGAATGAATCGACCGTTTGTTCACTCGATTTTACGGAACCACATGTGAGTTGCTAGCGCCGTCCACAACCTATATTGTTTACTACTATAAAAGCCGCGATTTTACGGTGCATATTTCATGCTGCATTACTTTCGACATACCAATTTGGTTTTCTATCTGCAGTGTGGAATCAATTGGGGTGCCCTGCGCCCGACAAGATGCCGTACTGCTGCGTACCACGCTGCAAGTCTTCGAGCAAACAACGGACGCTGGGCATATCGTTCCACGCGATACCAAGCGATCCGGAACTGCGAGCGAAATGGCTAAAGGTCATTTCTCGGGACGACTGGACACCGAACACGACGTCGTGTTACTCGACTGTATGCAGCTGACACTGCGGTTCCTCCGACTTCATGGAGGGCTACAAAATTCGCAAACTCAAGAAATACGCTGTTTCCAGCATTTTTGAAGAGTATCCTGCGTACCTGCAGCCTCCGAAAAATAGAGAGAGAAGCGACGCGTCTGTGGGAAAACGTGAGGCAGCTGCGCCAGTGAACACGCCACCGCCGAAACGAAGAGCAGTTGAGAGCCAACTTTCCTTGCTCTCAATGACTTGCCGTCCGTCGACGTCGCCTCTCAAGAGCTTGGATTGCTCCGCAACCGAACTGCCGCTACGTCTGGAAAACGGCGCAAGGGAGCGCTGCATCACTAAGACCGTGCAGGTGGACAGAGCTGTGCAGGTTTCGTCATTATTCTCGGTTTCGGCAATGGGCAAACGAAAGTGGAGACGTAAGGAGTGAGACTTGAACGCTCGAATTGAGCGGCTCAAGAACACCGTCGACAAGTACAATGAGGAACTGCGAAAGCTCAAGGAAGAATGCTATGTGTCTGCATTCCTGCAAGTTGTGGAGGAAGCGAAAGAGAAAGACCTGGCTGCTTCAATATTAGTGGAACAAGTTCAGAATTTCGCGAAGAAGAAACCAACGTGGCCTTAGGTGACAGTTCACCATGCTGCGGTTTTGCGTAACCTCTCGACTCGTGCATACGAACACGTAAGGAGCACAGGTATTCTTCGGCTTCCCTGTCGAAGTACCCTCGAGCGCTTTATGGGCTCATCACGTGGAGAAGTTGGCGTGACCGAACTGGTAAAGCAAAGGCTGTCTGCAGAACTCGCTTCTCATCCCTCATTGCAAGCGAGGGCATGCTATTTAATTGTAGACGAAATGCGCGTCAAACAACGGATACTTTATCACAAGCAAAGAGATACCTGCATTGGCGAAGTGGACTATGGTGTGAACTTCCCTAAAGAAACAACGAATGAGCCGGTGCTGGCCAACTCTTGTGTTTCGTCCTTAACGGCCTTTCAGTTTCGTTCAAAATACCCGTGGCGCACTTTTTCGCGAGAAACTGCACCGGCCGTGAGCTGCACATGCTCATGAGACACGTTCTAGATGTTCTCTACGCACTACAGAAGTTCATCGAAATTCTTCTAGCAAGAAGAAGGCGTGAACAATGCTACCGAAATCCTCGGCGAGCACAAAGTTTTGATGTGTTCGAAGCCAGGGCACCAAGAGAATTTGCTCAAATTGTTGCTTACAAAGTTCTTTCGCCCAATATTCACCAATTTCGCTCCGAAAGCAACAGACAAACAAGACGTCGCCAAAGTATTCGCAATAAAGCCACTTCCACGAAAGACCCTGAAACTGTGAGCTTGATCTCACAGCTGGGGGCCTAAGTGAAAGGTCCAGTTTTCACTATATGTCTCGTGTTGCTTGCTCTCAATGTACTGTGGGGAGGGAAAGAAACGCGAAC
Source organism: Rhipicephalus sanguineus (assembly GCF_013339695.2). Lineage (NCBI taxonomy): Eukaryota > Metazoa > Arthropoda > Arachnida > Ixodida > Ixodidae > Rhipicephalus > Rhipicephalus sanguineus. The sequence continues at coordinate 29,063,021 of NC_051185.1, read as the reverse complement.
AGTGCGGCACCTACATTCTCTGACATTTCGCATTTCTTTTCGAGAGTTGTAGCCTGCATGATAATTAGAAGCCACTAGAATAAAACTATTCTAGCATCTTTTTATTCCCACCAGGGTCACAGCGGGATGAAAACATCGCGCCGCACTGTTCGCGTTTCTTCCCATCGCCCCTGTACATCATGAACAAAAACCAGTGCAACCTGCGCATTTATTTTACAGCTCCATCTCTAATACGAGCGCAAGTTTTTCTGCACAAGCACACGCGCACAACAGCGTAGTCGCGTCGTCTGCTCTGGGACTGGGTATGGGGTGGCAGCGCGGCGTCGTGGCGAGCGCATGAACTGGAAGGTACGGGCGGAGCGCCTTGCCCCGCCTGCCACTCGGTGGGCATGAGAAAATATAGGAGGCTATGGCCAGGATATACGTAGCAAGGAGGTTTATTTTAAAGGGGTCATGAAGCACCCCTTGGGCTTGTTGAAAAAACACATCCTGCGGAAAGCTGACACGGCTATGAACTGCTCTGCCAAATATTACAGTCGTGCGCGCCGCGTAAAGGCCACAATCGGAGCGCGAAGTTGCCGTTTCCTCAGGCGCCCTCTTTTCAAACAGAGGCCGGTTCTCACTCTCGTCGGTGGGCGGGGCGTCTGCACGTTGACGTCGCGGATCTGCCAGTTTACGTCCCAAGAGACACAGCATGCTTATTGGCCGATAGCCGACGTAAATCGAGAGCGGCGTTCGGATCAGATGCGCTTCTTGCCGCGGGGTGCCGCCACTTGCCGGCGCCGCACTCCTCAGTACACGGTAGCCGCACTCGCGCAAGTGAATCACAGCGGGAGAGCGATCGCGTTTCATGACGCGCGCTGACGTAACTTCTTACCCCCGTGCCATCCCTCCCTGTCTAGCTTCCAGTGCGCTCGTCGGCACGAGAAAAAGAGAGAAAGCGCTGGGAGCGTGCGCCAAACCCCCGTAACTCCGCTGATTCTTGACGGATTCGAGAAATTTTTGCTGCAATCGATTCGGGAGGCAGTAAACTGCGATACTGAGGTCATTAGGTCATTACTTGGAAAAGTGGTTCATGACCCCTTTAACGTCCTTGATACGTAGCGTGAGTGAAGAGTGCCACGTTTTCGTTTGGCAGCTGCACGCGGGTTTCGAGCAGAGCCTCGGCCCTCTCCTTGCGGACGACGCTGGTGAATGTTGCCAGGAACCTGGTGCGAAAAACGTCCCAAGTTGTCAGGGTTCGCTCTTGGTTCTCGAACCATGTTCTAGCTGCGTCCTCCAAGGCGAAGTAGACATGCCGTAGCTTGTCTTCACTGGTCCAGGCATTGAAAAGGGCGACTCGGTCGTAGGCATCGAGCCAGCTTTCCGGGTCTTCGAACGACGACGATACGCGGAAGGTTGGCGGCTCCTTGGGCTGCCGAAAAAGGATCGGCGCAGGATGCACGGGGTCGGTCATCGTCGCTGTGGTCGATGTTGGGATCTGCGGCTGCTTGGCTTTTTCGGGAAGGAGCCCGTGCTCTGGCTGCAGTCCCTTTTGCCTGCGGCTTGTTCGACAATCCGGGTTTTCCTTGCCGTCGTCCTCGTCGTGGCTTGGGCTTGGGTCAGCGCCCCGCGGTGGCGTCCGGATCATGAAGAGGCACCTCCACCAGATGTAACGTGGCCATGACGTCGACGAAGGCAGCAGTCAGCACGTCCGAGATCAAACTCTTTATTTGGCCGAACTTGTGGCCGGGAAACAAACTACAGCATTACACTGATAGCGGCGAACAGAGCATCGACCGTCGATCAACTAACAAGCGGTGAAGCGCATCGGCATTTATACATGTGCCGTCGAATATTCCAGCGTTATCGCTGGTTGTCGCACAAGTTCTAGAATAAGCTCGAGTGTTCGCGTCTTGCGCGCAATCTTAAAAAAGCGATCTACAATAATCGCGAAGTATCTCGAACAATTAGCCGCGGTTTGCGCAGAGTGTTGCTGACAGTCTTTGTGGGCGAAAAGCGAATACAGCAAAAGCGATAATAAGAAACGCACGTGGCAATATCTTCAAGGCTGCTGTCTCGCTCCTGTGATTTTCCTCGATTGGGTAACGTGTATTTTCGAACTGTTGTGCTATTGTGCTCGTCAGCCGTTGTATAATAAGTTTTTCATCTGCAATGTATTTTGGTGTATATTGCAAGTACCCTGTTTGTGTAATAAAACAATAAGGTTGCTTCCCCAACCTTTCTTGTTGATCTTCCTTTTCTCTCGCAAACGCAATTGGCGAGCCATAAATACGCAATAAAATCGTGTAGTTATCAAAAGCACGCAAAAGGTCAGCAATGTACCAAAAAGAAATTGCGCCGTGTAGTGCAAATGCGCGACGTCGCTACCGCTTCCGGTTGTGACATCATATATTATTTTTCATTTTTTGCTTGCTGTTAGTTGTCCCCGCTATACGTAGATGGCTACGGTGGCAACGAGCCGCCAGCTACTTGACACATGGGCTTCGATGGAAGTTTTGCTACCAGCTTACATATACCTTGGTCTAGGAGCGAGCCGTGTGCTGTCGAGATCCGCTCAATCGCCAGAGCAACGCGCTCGATAGCAGACGACTCGCCAGTGCTGGGTTCGAGTCCCACTCGAGCGGAATATTTTTTCAATATTTGTTTATTTGCATCTATCTCGAATATTCGCACACGGATAACGCTGCTTTTTCGCTCACACAACGCCGACACCGACTTCGGAATTTCTGCGAAACGAACTCTTCAACGCTCTCGCGTTAAAACTCCATTGCACCGTGCCTCTAAGTCGCCGCATTGGCTCGGAGCTTCATTTCACATCGCTAAGGGTTCTACTAGGCGTTCACCTTCACATTCCTAGAAAGTTCTAAGGATCCCTCGTTACCCCATCACCGCAATTAAATTGAACCGCGCGGAACAATTTGCTCTCGCTTACTCCTTCGGTCTGGCTCTTTTCTCCCGGCTCCGGCTTTGACTCCGTCTCCTTACTGCCTGTTCTACACACAGACACATACAGGGCTTTCGACCCCAGAATTCGTCCACCCTCCAGCCGCCCTCTTCTCCGGGCCACTTTTCATCGCACACTGCACAGGGCCCGTATTCTCAAAAGGCGAATATCGCAAAAGTATCGCCTTTGGTGCGCGCTGATTGGCTATTGAGCAAACCGGAAAAGTCAGGGCGCCATCTGGTAATTCCGCCGACGTCAATTTTGCGTCATGGTGCTCGACGGTGCTCTCGACATATTTGCAATAAACGAAGGCACCGTTAACCGTCGGTTCGTGGTGAAGTCTAGCATTTCATTGACGTAGGCGGTAGCTTCTAGTATTCAATCCTCGGTGGATATACGCAGCATTTTTTACGCTGAAGCTTTCATCGAGCATTACCTTGGGGTGTTATCAGCACTCGTTCTTTGCCAGCGCGTCTTTTTTCGTGGTTTGAACGTCCCAAGAATATGAACCGTGCGTTGCTCGCGTGGCTTATCGCGAGCCGGCAACATGTTGAGATCTTGAGACGATGTCGCTGCGGCGGCACGCTACAGCTGAACTCTCCAAGTACGCCGTGTTAAACTCTCAACGAAAATACGTTTCACGCAAAGTTGCATCTTTAAATATTATACTGTGCATTAAATAATCGAACAAAAAAACGTTGAAAGCACTTTCAACACGTCTTATACTTCAAGTAGCCACAGCCAAGCCGGCCAAGCCTGGCCACTGCGTAGAAGCAGCAGCATACGCTCGAAAACGCCGCACTCGGGTTGTTCTGCTCTCGCACAATGCGCTCACTCCTGTGTTGTGAGACATTCGTACTACCAACGGCCAGTTGCAACAATGACGTCACAGGCAAGTGTTTTTTTTACTTATTGAACGCATCAAATTCTACGTCACCAAACGTGATACTATCGCCTTTTGCGATCGTTTGAGAATACGGGCCCTGCAACAACGTCTCACGGCGACAGGATTTGACCCGCGCTGGCTATTCGCGCAGAATTTCGACGCACTTGAAAGCAGCAAGGTATTGCTGCTTATCCAACGTACGCTGTGAAAAAAGAAACAAAAAGCGTTCGCGTGAGACAACTGCATCCCAGCCACTGACGAGGCAGAAAGTATCGCGTCGACATCGTGTGAGATAAGCGAGCGGACTGCCATGCCGGTCGCCATGGTGACGGGATTCTCGGCTTTCGTTTTACGTTTGGCTTGTGTGCGTCGACGTTTTTGTTTAACCGTAAGACACAGTTAAGACACGTGCGGTATGGCACGATCGTCCGTCTATTTAAAGGGCAGCCCAAACAACCTTTGCACATACAAAGACCGGGCGTGTTATTGTCTCCTGACGTTTCCCGTCTTTTCAGCAGAATTTGTGACGCCGGCAGTCTGGTCACGTGACGTCATAAATGAATAATCTCTCGATTGGTCCGTACACATAGCGATGTCAGTTGTGAATGGTCTCCTACCCTGCTTCGCCATGCAGTCACACGCTCTTACTGCTTCGTCTCGCATGACTAACAAGCAAGATCAACTCATTCCGATTCGTTTTGTGCGTTTACGACTGCGCAAGCGGAGGTAGCAGCGTGTACCCCGAGCGCGAAATCCTGATAGGTAACGCTAGAGTGTACAAGAACAGGGGAGTGCTCGGAACGAGCATCGAAAAGTGAAGCCCAAACAGGGTCAATCCGCTTGCAGCGCTGCGATCGGTAGTCTGCAATGTGTCGTCGTTTAAGAGTTGCGCGCGGCTCCGCCGATGTGGTGCAGGGGTAGAATGCCCGCTTCTAACTCAAAAAGCCCAGGTTCGAATCGCAGCTGTAGATGGTGGGTTTCTGTTCTTAGTGTCAACTTTTAGAGCTGTATTGGTTTGCCCTTGTTTCTTAAAACTAGCTTCAGTTGCTACGTGTTGGTTCAAAAAGTAACGCAAAATGTGAAGTAAAATAGAAGAAACTTGACAGTGAGCACAATTATTTGCAGCGCCACCGCCCGGGATTGGACAAAAACCTAAAGTATGGCGCTTTCGTGGTGCGTTTTCGGAGGGCCTTGACGCCAGCCCTTAGAATCCGCCCGGCGATTGCCAATCCCGATTATCGGGACAAGGGACAGCCATGCTGTGGCACGCCCTTAGTGCTTCGTGTCGCATGACTAAAGAGCGAGATCAACTCATTCCGATTCGTTTTGTGCGTTTGCGACTGCGCAAGCGGAGGTAGAACAGAGGAATGCTCGGAACGAGCTTCGAAAAGTGAAGCCCAAACAGGGTCAATCCGCTTGCAGCGCTGCGATCGGTAGTCTGCAATGTGTCGTCGTTTAAGAGTTGCGCGCGGCTCCGCCGATGTGGTGCAGGGGTAGAATGCCCGCTTCCAACTCAAAAAGCCCAGGTTCGAATCGCGGCTGTAGATGGTGGGTTTCTGTTCTTAGTGTCAACTTTTAGAGCTGTATTGGTTTGCCCTTGTTTCTTAAAACTAGCTTCAGTTGCTACGTGTTGGTTCAAAAAGTAACGCAAAATGTGAAGTAAAATAGAAGAAACTTGACAGTGAGCACAATTATTTGCAGCGCCACCGCCCGGGATTGGACAAAAACCTAAAGTATAGTCCTCCGAGATTTTCACAAATACGAGACTCGAAACGAGATTTCACATTTTACGTTACTTTTTTGTCGCAATACGTAGCAACAGAAGCTAGTCTTAAGAAACAAAGAAAAACCAACACAGCTACAAAAGGTGACACTAAGAATAAAAACCCACCACCTACAGCTGCGATTCAAACCCGGGCCTTTTGAGTGGGAAGTGGTCATTCTACCCCTGCACCACTTTGGCGGAGCCGCGCGCAACTCTTTCTAAACGACGGCACAATGCAGACTACCGATCGCAGCGCCGCAGGTTGATTGACCCTGTTTGGGCTTCACTTTCTGTACACTGGTGCTGCGGCCGTTCCGAGCACTCCCCTGTTCTAGTACACTCTAGTAACGCTTAGTGCTGACATGTCCACGTGTTCTATGAAGAAATAAGTGGCGCGGAAGAGAGAGCGCCTGCAGGAAGGACTGTGAAGGCGAGGAAAGAACCACTCTCTCGTATTTGAACTCGGAGTGGTTTAGGGGCGCCTAAAGGAAAACAAGATAGAAGCGCTTTATTTGGAAGCGCTCGCGATGGTACTCGATTGCAAATTATGCCCACCTCCAAGCTATTCACGCAATTTCGTTGCTATCTCTTGGACACGACCACTGCTCACCTCGACCTTTCCCGTGTTTTTAATTAATGCTCATGAAGCTGTACGTGCTCGGAAAACTTGTTGCGACCCTGTGCATATTAATTAACCCGCACCCCCAAGTACAACCACTAGAATAATGCATAAAAAAAATGTTCTCGCGGATTAACCGCGCCTGCCAAGCGTAGAAATTAATCTCACACCTTCTTAGAAATGTCCGAACTAAGTGTGTCCGAAGATTGCAAAGGCAATCCCCCATCAAAGCCGGGCACCGTAACCACGCCGCAGTAGCGCGGTGGCTACGGTGCTCGGCCGCTCACCCGAAGGTCGCGTGTTCGATCCCCGCCGCGGCGGTCCCGTTTCGATGCAAGTGAAATGCTGGAGGCCCGTGTACCTAGTTTTAAATACGCGTAAGGGAACCCCATGTGGTCGAACTTTGCGGAGCCCTCCACTACGGCATGCCTTGTACTCATGTTGTGGTTTTGGCGCTTAGAGAACGAGATATTATTACCAATCGTCTGTCCTTAGTAAATATCAGTTTCAACCATCGCAATCACAAACAGCTTCCTCACATTGTTGTGAAACCGCCTTGCACGCCACAATCAGCGTATAATCCCGCACATCATTTCTTTTTTCAATATTCTGTATTTGTTGCGCGAGTTATAAGCCAGGAAGTACGGCATTTTACAACATGCTTCCGGATTGTATGAATGTGCTCAAGAACCACTGTAGAAAATGTTTTTTTTTTTTCATACCAGTGGCATCTTTTAGCTATCGCGGATTGGCAGAAGATCCGGCTACCTGTGTGACGTCATCCCCTAAAATCGTGTATCTAAAGAAAACACAGATTGAAAGACAGATAGATCCCTCGTAGGGACGTCTCAGATACAATGGGTGGTTGAGAGAAGAAGAGGAGGTAGACCACATTCCCGGAGCGTGTGTGGTTTGCGTACATCTGAGAGCACAATCGCTAACAATGCACGCCCAATCTAATTATGTATCCCCGCTCTTTTCATCGTCCCCGAGCCATGTACAACAACGACCACTGCGTTTTCTCATTACGTTTGCATCAATTAAAAAAAAATAAAACCTCGCACGCCCATGGTGATATCGCGATCTTAGTTCTCTCTATGGACGGCGTAATTACCGGACCGTTCGCGATTCATTATGCCGAGTTCTGTCCTCCACTTCACTTCGTTATAAGGAGAGAACAAAGGCCTCCCACTACGGCAGGCAGCAGCGTCAACAGTCGGATAGCTGCGAGCATTGTCAAAGAGGCTTTATTGAAATAATTGCGCACGTGCCCCCTCTTGATAAGCTGCGTGATGGAAAAAAAATTCCTGCCTGTCGAGATGTCTGTTGTTATCTCAAAGGCTTTGTATTTCTTGCTCAAAGTATATTAGTTTCATAAACAACTTAGTGGAGCTGCTTTAGTCGCTTAACCAAGCCGCCAAACCAACCGGTCCAATCGTCAATGCTATCCATCAAGGCTTTGATACATCTCTGTATGCCAACTGGACTCCGCCGAAGAGAGGCGACACTGCTTTATTGCTTACGGCTAGAAGTGGAATTTATGAAATCCCATTCCTTTCGCATTGGAATGACCGATCGAATTGCCGGGGAATTGAGAATTCTTCGGACTTTACGTCCAGTAACTACAATATGATTACGCAAGACGTCGTAATGGAAGGCTCCGGAAATTTCGACCACCTGGGGTTCTTCAATGTGCACCCGAATTTAAGCACACGGGGCTCCAGCATTTCGCCTGCATCAAAATACGGCCGCCGCGGCCGGGATTCGAACGCGCGGCCTTCGGATGAGCAGTCGAACACCATAACCACTGGACCACCTCGGCGGGTGTCTGAGACCAAAAGGTCTCAGACACCCGCCGGGCGGTAAACTTTATCATTATAGATATCGTATAGCTTTCGCCGCATAGTTCGTAAGTGAGCAAAAAGACGGCAGAATTTCCAGGTCCCGCTATCTCATTGCGTATAAGTGCACAGGCGGTCGCTCAAAAAGCGGTCACATGAGCAAAGGATTTTGTTTTGTTTTTGTTTCCTTTGCTCGCTCCCCTTTGCGGTAGCTACATCAAGGTTACATTTCCAGCCTCCACTCTCTCTGTTAGGCTCGGCGCTGGCGTCGCCTGTGCTTGATTGATCATGACGGATGACCTGTGTGAAACTGCAGTTCGGCCACGTTGGAAAGCTTCTTTTTGTTATTCTCTCTCTCTCTTTTCTCTGCCGCCCGTATATAGCGGGAGAGCATTGCCGTATAACTGAAGCAGAAAGCTTTAGACAGAAGCTCTGCTGGGAAATTGCGACAGCAGTTCCCGCCTCTCACAAGCAGTCGAAATGGAGTTAGCCTAAGAGTTCATTCCACTTTTGCAGACAGACCCCGCATTTTTGCTTCTTCTGATAGAAGTTGCTTGTTGTCTGCGCTTGTTTGTCCTTTTCTCGCCCTTCGTGTTTCCGTCCGTTTTTTGCGCAGTTACATTAAGTATGGATCATTACCAACTAGCCCAACTTACCACTCTTTAGAAGTTGCTATTTCGACTAACACCCCGGCGTTCGTCCGTTTCTTTTGCTCTGACATATTCGTCTACTGAATTATTATTTGAATCAGTCGTGCGATCAGTACTAGATCAGTAAATGAGCTTTAAACCATCAATAAATCAGCCAATGACCAGAGAGGCTGTTATACGTAACCGTCACCTAGTACAGCATAACAACTAATACGAATTGTCAACTTAAGTAACCCCTGGCATTGATTTCTGTAGCGCAAGAAAATAAAGACGGCGACGCAAGAAGGGACACATAGTCAGAATGGGCGATAAACATCGACTGAATTTACTGCAGGAAACATACAAAACCCAAAACCCGTTGGACAAGCTCTGCTGCAGAAAAAGCTTGAATATTTGGATGCATGTCCTGCACATGCAAAGCGGTGGCGTGTGAAGTGCGCGAAAAAGAGCTTCTCGGAGTGTGACGTTGCGCGTGCGCGCTTGTCCAATGGGTTTTGGATTTTGTATGTTTCCTGCAGTAAATTCAGTTGATGTCTATCGCCCGTCCTGTCTATGTGTCCTCTCTTGCGTCTGCGCCTTTGTTTTTTTGTGCTACCGAAATGAATGCCAGTGATCACAACCAATTAGCCAGCCCGCATTACCGCTTTGACTGCTCAACTTTCAAGTACCGCACCCAAGGGGGGGGGGGGAGGGGTTCAGTGTCGGAACAACCCCTCCCCTTCCCCAATTTTCTAAGCACTCCATACCCTCCCGTCATCTCTCCTTTCAGCGCTTCAAGTGTGGAGAGGGGCCGGGCTAACGTAGGCTGTGACCATGTGTTGTCGTCGTAGCTTGGCGTAACGCATGCAACACCACATATATCATACCCATCTGAGCGCGCTCTCGTGCTAAAAAGAAATCTTCTCCCTCTTATTAGGCGAGCGCCTTGATGACGATATTATCGCAAGCAAAACCACATATAGCTTAGCCAAATGTAGCATATTGAGCGGCCGCTCGCGCCAGGAAAGAAATCTCCTTCCTCGTATTATCGAGCCGCCTTGATGATGACATTAAAGTAGGCAAAACCACATATAGCATAGCCAATGTAGCATAGTGACCGACCGCTCGAGCTAAAGGACGTCTTCTTTCCTCTTGTTCTTGGAGGCGCCTTGATGATGCATTAACGCAGGCAAAGCCGCCTGTTAGACGGGGCTCATGCGACAGCGTGCTGCTTTGTACGAGCTGAAACGATGCCTTCATATGTAAATACAAACGAACAGGAAGACGAAAGAAGAAGAAGAAAGAAGAAAGAAAGAAGAAAGAAAGAAAGAAAGAAAGAAAAAGAAAGAAAGAAAGAAAGAAAGAAAGAAAGAAAGAAAGAAGAAAGAAAGAAGAAGAATGACGCGAAACAGGTGTAATCTCCGCCGCCTAATCTTCTTCCCTGGACTGGCGGGAGCGGTAATGGGCGTTTCGCCACTGCCACCCGCAGGAGAAGCTGCTGTGAAAGTTTTACCACACAATAAATTTTCGTTGTTGGCCGTACCGCTGTGGTCACTGCTTATATCCCTTGTTAACATGCAGGACCCGTTGTACCAGCGAGATATTGTTTGTTTGCTGCTGGTACGAGGGGAATGAGTCATCCCGACCAGTAAACGTTTTCTCCCTATATCTTGCTATGCACAGTTTCACAACTTCCGCGTACATTCCTGCGCAATTGAAAAAGAGGAAGCAAGCGAGAAATAGAAAGAGAGAGAAACATGAAAAACGTAGGGAAAAATAGAAATAAACAGAAATAAAGAAAACAACACAGAAAGAAACTCGAGAAGAGAACCAGAAATAAAGAGAGGAGGAAAGAAAGAGAAAACCGAAGAGAAACAAAGAAGACTACCCAGCTCCGCAATTTCTTCAGGCTTGGCACGACTAGCGAAAACTGCCTGAAATTTTTGTTAAAGCACCGTCATACGAATTTTCTTTGTTTTAAACACTTATTTATAGCGATGATCGTTTCACACGACAGGGGGAAGGGCGGACAATGCTCTCGTTAAGTCGGCATAGAAAAAGTCACAGTTTCGCAGCAGGGGCGAAGCAATGAATGCGATAGCGAGAAATCGAAATGTCACGCGCAGAACCAGAAGCAGCTCGAGCGTGCCGCTGAAGCACAAAGAAGGACGCCCTAAATGAACGCACAGGCATGCACAGGGCAAGCGTGACTAACAACTGTCACAGTTGTTACGCCTATGTGCTTGCCCACTACGGGGGATCGACCATGAAACCGGCGGTTAATATTTGGTTGGTAACAACTTTATTGATGGTCCGGCAGAGCGTTCGCCGACTGGGCTTTAGGTCTCCCACGTGGAGTGGGGAAATTTATAATTTAGACGCTCTTAGATATTTCTTCTCTTAAACTGCGGCACGTGGAGTGACCCTCTGCGTCTCCTACCACAGGGGGCGTCTGATGCAAGGTGTGTCGGTGTTCTTTGTCTTTATTTCCCTTCCACATCCCGAGTGGATACAGAAAATGGCCACTTTGTCGTGCGCGTCTCAAGGGCAGTATTCGAAATGAAAGAAAATTAGGAGCGCTGCGTCTGCAAGTGTCGACAATGGAGAATCAGACGCTCTTAGGTATTTCTTTTTCTTTTAAACTGTGGCGCGTGGAGTGACCCCCTGCGTCTCCAGCCACACGGGGGCGTCTGACGCAAGATGTTACTAGTGGGCCTCGATGTGTACAAAACGCGCAACAAAACGCGCATCAAGGCACCCTAGATGTTCCCGGTGTTCTTTCTTTTTTTTCCTTCCACATCACGAGTGGGTACAGAAAAGGGCCACTTTGTCGTGCGCGACTCAAGGGCAGTTTTCAAATTGAAAGAAAATTAGGAGCGTTGCGTAATAAAAAACACGCTCACGCTCCTACGAGATTTGTTTACCACCAGCGGTACATGGTGTATATAAATAGCTCGCCGTTATTTCGCCGGCGCATATATGGCGTGTGGCTGAGTTGTCTAACGCTGCGCGCTGGGGAGCGAGGGGTTGCTGGTTCGAATCCGCGGTCGGGTACTTGACACTTTTTTCTTCTTTTATTTTCCTTTGTGCCTTTTTGATATATATACATACATGTACATATCCGGGACATGACGGCGTCGACATACGGCGACGGCAAAAATCAGCTGAGAGTGTCCATATAATTGCTATCGCAATAATAATTGACACGAAGTGTGCCATGAAGTATGATGTGCTCTAATGGGGAAAGCGCGCAGCTGGCTGCAAAACGAGCACTACATTTACTGTTTAGAAAAAATTTATTTACACTATGTACAGAGTATACATCCTGCGTGACATATCAGTGTTCAAGGGACACATTCACATTTTCACAATTGTACATCACAAAAACTAACACTTTCACATAGGGCGAACAGCAGAAGTCTGATCAACATAAACAACAAACGAGCATAGCTCACAATTGACACAATAGGGAATAGGGGAGAAGGGTAAATGGGCGGGTGACCATTCTCTTCCATCGTGTACATCACCGTGGTGGTAGATTCACTAGGACATGAGATATCAAGGTGGCGAACACAGATCAAAAGGTCGAGAAGACAAGCACATAAACTCCGAACCGACGGTGCGGCCTAGCACCATGTTCGGCCGAAAAATAAGTTGAACTCGATCACGCTCAACGCCGACAAAAGGGCATGACCAATGGCGCAGAAAACTCGCGCTCCCCCAAGAAGAAAAGCTCCTCAGAGAGGAACGCGAGGATCTCACGCCTCATGCGCCCCAATATCGGCCATAAAGCACGTCGACGGCATTCCCAGCGACGGCTTCGCAGCGATTGCGCCAAAGGCTGAACAGGCCGGCAACTAGTAAAAGTGCCGCGAAGTGCCCTCGTGGGAACCCCCCGCCGGACACCGAACCCTCGGACACCTTGTCCACGAAAACCAGCATGGACCGCACGCCAAAAAAGTCGGGCGACCACGCATTCGATCGTCGCATGCCGGTTGGTCTCAACCATGACGCAGTTCGGGCAAGTGGCGCTGCGTACCACCTGCCATCGTTGCAGGCCGATCTCGAGTGGGGAGCAAGCCCCAGCCCCATCGCCAAACGAAGTCACGAAGGTGACCCGGCAACGCCGCTGCAGTCATGTGCTTCCACGGGCGACTCATTACCGCTTGCCGGTGTCGGGGTACTAAAGGCTGCACTAGGGCGGCCATTGTGTCCACTACTTTCGCTTTCGGCTACATCGATCTCGGGACATGTAGTCTCTAGACGGCGGTGGAAGGCTAGGAGGGCACGATACACAGTCGGTAAATGAGAGGACTGCGGACCACAGTTGAAAGGACCAGCGGGCACTAGGACACGTAGGGATGGGCCCAGGTGGTAACGCGCGAGTGTCTGCGCAGGCGTACCATCATTATTTAAAACGCGCAATAAAGTGCGGAGGGACAGGATGGAAGCTGTAACGGCCACGTCGGGGAACGCGAAGCCTCCTCGGCTGCGCGGTTGCGCTAACGTGGGGCGCGATAATAATTCCGTACCACCAGGACCAAAAGAACGAGGTGATTAAACGCTGAACTTTCTGTGAAACGCGGAGCGGGGGTTTGACGGTGTGACATAAGTACCAAAATTTGCCGAGGTAAACCGATTGCGACAAGTACCGGCGTTCTAAAAGGGGAAAATCGAAGTGCTTAGCAGCGTCTATGTTTTCTGTTAGAGATTGTATAACAGATGCCCAGATATTTTCGTGTATACCGAAAGCATTATAAGTGACACCTAGTATCTCCATGGTGGGGGACCATTGCAAAGGCAACGTGATGTTAATACGTCCGGCAGGGTTTCCAATGAAGAAATACTGACTTTTTGACAAGTTTAAACGAGCACCGGATATCCCACCGAAATGGGAAAAGGCATTCAGGACGTGCTGCAGTGACTGTTCGTTGTGTATGTACAGAGTAATATCATCGGCATAGGCAGGTTACTTTAACTTCAGTGCGGCCAGGAAGGGGTAAGCCACGAATCTGTGGATCTCGTTCGATAGCCTTTAAAAAGGGCTCTAAGGCAAGGACGAATAAGACAGGGAGAGAGGACAACCCTGACGGACTCCTCGTGTAACCTGGAATGGGCGGCTCTCGCGCGAATCTAGGAAAAGGGTACTCTCGGAGTTAGCGTACATAGCACGAATGAGGCGAATGAACTTGTCAGGAAAACCGAATGATTGTAAGACGTTGAATAAATAGGTATGTTCAACGAAGTCGAAAGCTTTTTCCTGATCTAAGGAAACCAGTAACCCCTGGGCGCATCGTCCAGTGGTGTACTGTATTATGTCACGCGTGAGCCAGGTATGACTATGAATGTCGCGGCCTGGAATGGAAGAGACTTGATGGGGGAGCTATTAGCGATGGAAGAGACGGACTGATGCGGCGTACCAGAATGTTAGCCAGGAGTTTGTAATCCGCATTGAGAAGGGTAATGGGGCGCCAATCTTCGGGTCGCATGGATTGGGAGTCTTTCTTGGGTATAAGTGTGGGAAACCTACGACTGCTGATGGAGCCAGGTTATCCTTCGTCAAGGCCACATGTTACCAAACAGAGCCACAGGAATTACTCTGGTAAAATTTACAAATGTCTGATGATTACTAATTGAATGTATGATAAATCAGAATCACAGAACTGTCCTTATGATCACGATAACGCACTACAAAAGCCTTTTAGTATTAATTGCATCCGGTAAAAATCCAAAGGCGCTTTGCTATTCATTATTTACTTGTTATACTGCGGTTAGTTGTCTGGATCATGTCGGTCGTTGTGATTGCCAAAATGAGCCTCTTTCACGATGCCATGGCGCATGCATCGTTCCCCCAGCGGAAAAGACGTGAAATGCGCCTTTATCTCGGACGCTTTCGTTCTAGCAATACCGGTTGGCCCAGCCCCTACCAAAACCCTACCAAAATGGCTGAGGGCAGCACAGGAAAATGAAAAATTGGCGAAGCTTGCACTGAGCCGCGCAAGCTTTGAAGCAGCAAAACTGGGCGATTCTGAAGACTAATCTTGTTGTTTCTAGGTTGCTTCTGCGCCTTTGCCAGGTGATGAGGGTCTCCAGGTTCCTTCTAGGTCGTTGCTAGGCTTTAGCTAGGTGATGCTAGGTTGTTTATACGTTGATTCATAGCGCAGAGAGGTTCGAGTTAAACCACAGAGAGTCACAGACACGACACGGATGTCCAAACTTAAGAGACAGAAACTCATGCTGAAAGCAAGCGTTCGCATCTCTCATAGATCTACGGGCAGGTCGTCCTTGGCTTAGGGCTTCCATCGCTTCGGGGTCTTCTTGCAGCCGCCGTTGCCTTTCTCGATCCCTGGTGTTGGGCTAACTGTTGCCTTCTTCCTTTTTAGTGGACCAGTGGTGAGTAGTGGGATTTACCCAATTTCTGTAGCATATACCTGATAGGCCACACAGGAGAGGCCACACAGATTACGGCTGCCTTAAACAGTTTCGCTATTAAAGGGCGGATTCCGGAACTCTCCCCGCGTAGTACACAATATATTATTAAGGCGAAAGCCAAGGATGCCTCATCAAACGTGACAAGTGAACGTTGGCGGCCTCCGAGCTGTGCCCTCAACATGACGTCATGGATTGTCAAAATTAGCGACGTCACTATGACGTCGCATAACGTAACGTCACATGATGTCATCTTATGACATCGTCGCTTGGTAAAAGGTAGGCCTGTCCCAGAGGAAGTGCAAAACCAGATGAGGTGCAGAAAGCTTGCAATGTCTCCGATTCTTGAAGCAATACCCCTATCAAGGACCGATGCTGCTAGCCAACTTCGAGTGGCTGCACAACAAATGACTTCCTCCACTTGTAATACAGCAAGCAGACTGCACGAACCACCACCGCCACTGCCCGACCGATTTGCGTCTTCAGACACCTACGGGACTACGCCGAAATGATGCCACTCTGCTTTGCCGTTTATGGCTAAGAGTGGCTTTCACAAAGGCATTCTGCTTTCGAATCCAAATGGCTGACAACCCGTTTTGTGACAACTGTGGTAGCGAGGAGATACTACAACACATCTTCTGCGACTGTCCTCGCTACAATGTGCAGAGAAAATCCCTCGCAGTCGCTCTTGCTCGCATAGATCCCAGACCGATGACGGCAGAAACCATTCTGGAATGTCGTCCTGAGAGGTCATCGCGGTTGAAGGCGACGAAGGCAGTGCTCAACTTCTTGAAGGCATCAGACCTGCACCGTCGCTTATAGACTAACGTCGTTATGATGACCGTGAGATGTGTGTGACTTTTTGTGCGTGCGTGCTCTCCTTCTCTCTCTCTCTATCTTTATATCTCCCCCATCCCTTCCCCCAGTGTAGGGTAGCATACCGGTCCTTCTAGACTGGTTAACATCCCTGCCTTTCCTTTCTCTCCTTCTCCTCCCTTGAGGCAGCGCGAAATCACGTTAGGATACGGAAAGGGGGTGCGGGCGGGATCAAAGCGTCGACTGAGAAGAAAAAGACGACTTTCTCCTTCAGCGAATGCGTAAGGGACCGCGTGAGTTATTACGAAGCAGACTTGCCCTTAAGGCACAGTGCTTGATGTGTACGCGTGTATTATACGTGTACTTCAATGCCTGCGTTGCGCATCAATTAAAGCCAGGTCCTGTGCAATCTTCCAGCCCATATCTGATGGTCATAATTGGCCGTGAAACTGCGTATGAGGCCGCCTTGCAGTAGCAGACAGGAGCGCTCCGGTTCCAAGCTTGCACATGTACTTAATAAGGTTGTGCCTATTTGCCTTCATCATTGGCACATAGCAGTGGGTACACGTAACACCATTAGAGTGCCCACACGCGGGGAGCCCGCCGCAGCCCTCCCCCTTGTCATCTAAGGAAGGCGCCATTTCTGCCCTATACCTACCTACGCTCAGTCGGACCCGGTCCATTCATTGTTTAATGCGCAGGGACACGGCTATGCAAGTTTTTGACAACAATGGCGACCGACGACCCCTGATGTTGCATTGCAAGAACGGTTTACTCCCCGCCTTTACCCCAGGAAAGCCGAACACCGTAAGAAGGCCGTTGTGAGAAGCACGTGATCGCTGGATTTTCATTTGTGCATTCATTGCGCATCTTGTTTGCATGTAGTATTGACCAAAACGGGCTGGGGATGCTGAAGTGAAACACTGACTACCCCCTCTCCCCCAAACACTGCGCACGCCTATGCGTAGCACCCAGTGGTTCTGCTCACTCTTTCGTCGTAGTCGTTCAAGTGTCATCTTCTATAGCTAACAGTAATGACCGGGCCTTCAAAGCCGGCTCCTCTAACGTCTCGCAGCAACAGCAGCCTTGCATCGAACATCCCCGCTACCAAAGCATCAAGGTAGGCCGCCCAGCACCCAAGTTGCTACAAGCATAGATGCGTTGGAAGTGGAGCCAGTTGAAGGCCGTTTACGTAAGCGTTGTTGTTGTAGAGACGAGCTGGCGTTGGTTGACGAAGGTCCGAGTTCTTTTAAGGCGAAAGCCATAGATGCTTCATCAAACGCGAAAAGTGACCTTCGTCCACGGAGAAAGAAGTATTTGAGGAGGAGAATCTCTAGGCCGCGGCAGCGCGCGAGGGCGGCGCGATAGCGTCACGGCGGAATGCGGTTTGCGCCGAAGCACGACAGATGACGCTTCCGGCCTGTTGCCATCTTTTATATGCTCTTCTATGGACGCGACGCATAAAAATCGTGATAGCGCCTCGTACATTGTAAAATTTCTAAGATTTCTGTCTGGAACATCAATCGGTATATATGACAGATATTTTAGCTGCAGTTCCTAATCGATACTGCCAGAATTATAGGCCGTACAGCGCTTGAAACGAACTGCTAGTAGTGGCCCCTGAGCAGACGACGTCTGCCGCCGCATGCACGCGCCCTCGCTCCTCGCTCGCATGTTGTGCGCGCGCATGCGTAGTAGGCCTTGGGACGAAATGTTCCCTTCGCGATTTGCTGGTTTCTTTCTCTTTAGCGCTCTCAATGGCTTCCGCGCGTTGCGCCGGCGGCGACGACTCCTCGATGTTTGCGCGCGCTTTTCACGCCGCGACAAAGGAGAGTGCAGATTTCGACCAATGCTTCTTCAGGATGGGGCGGAAATGTGTCGTGCCAAACTGAAGCAGTGAATACGTGTCCAGCAAAGTGAAGGTAATTACCTTCAAAGTTCCTAGTGACCCAGTGAGGTTGGAAGCGTGGGCTCGCGCCATACGAAGAAAAGACCGACAGCTGACGCCTCGTGACTATACTCCGTTTCATACATCAGGTGCAACGCTGTGGAAGCTATGTAAGTAGTTCGGCCAGCAAAATGCGTAAATCCGCGTGTCTTTTGCTTGGCCTCCGCGATTAGTTCCTGCAGCGCGATGCCAGTGCTAATCGCGGAGGCCACGATAAAAAAAAAGAAAGAGACGCTAAGCGATCCAGAACAAACTATCGACAGCACTGTAAATAACGGAGTACGTTTATTTCTTGGGCACAAATCACCTTCTTTTATTATACAGCCCAAGGAGGGGAAAAAAAATCACATTACGGGTGGTAAATTCGTTGAACTGTTTCTTCGCGCGAACGCATCTGCTGCAAGAAGTCTCGCTAGCTTTCAAAGCGTTGCACCTGATGCATGAAACGGAGTATACGTTTGCGAGAAGCACTTCTCGGACAGTGACACAGACAGGCGGCGCTATTATGACGAACTTGGTGGCGAAGTTCTCCTTGACAAACCGGAACGGCCAGTGTTGTTACGAGACGCCGTGTCTTCAATCTTTCCGCGCGCTGTCCCAGATACTTGTCTGCTGTTCTCAAAAAAAGACAATGTGAAATTTCAACCACCTGGGCTTTTGTAACGTGCACTTAAATGTAAGCACACGGGCCTTTAGCAATTCGCCCACACCTAAATGCGGCCGCCGCAACAACCTAAATCTGAATTGATGGCATATAGGATAAGTCCCATCATTCGTTGAAATAAATTATACCTAACTCATTGAGTTGACGTTATCAAAAATTATAGATTTCACGTTGAACAAAAACATCACGCTGGTAATTTTCCTGTATGTGACGCCATTTTTCTCGTTAATTTACCGAAAAACTTGGAGTGCGCTTGAGCTTCGCCGTTAAGAGTAGAACGCGATTGCGTAATCGGGCCCCGTGCGCATCGCCTTCTCAGTTGCTAGCCTCACCGACACGGACACCGACACCGGTATTTCTGCGAAACGGGCTCTTTAACGCTGTCGCGTTAAAATATGGAGCCCTCGAGGATGCACAAAAACACATCCATTTGGGCGTGAAGCGCGAAGCGGCGAATCGGCGACGAATGGCCTTGAACCGACGAACTTCGTCGGAGAGCGTGGTGAGAGGGACGCGCGCATTTTTCCTTCTCCGCTAGCGGACTCTCTCGACAGAGGAGGGCGTGAGCGCTGTTGCCCGATTTCGTGACTGTATTAGGACGCCCGAGCGAGCGCAGTTTCGCCTCCTCAAGAATTCTTGCTCCGTGCCTTCGTCGTCGTCGTCAGCACTAGTTTGCAAAAAAAGTCGACACCACGGGTGACGCCCCCGAATGACGTCATCGTGACGTCACACACGGTCACAGGTTGTAAGTTTGTGACATAATCATGACGTTACTTTCACGTCTCATAACGTTACGTCGCCTGAAGACGTCATCATATGTCATCGTCGCTTGGTCACAGTTTGGCCGATCGCGGAGGCAGTGAACAAGAAAGAAAGAGAGGAGGAAAAAGAAAAGAGAAAACCGAAGAGAAACAAAGAAGGCTGCCCAGCTGCGCAATTCCTTCAGCCTTCGAACCACTAGCGAAAAGCTGCCTTAAATTTTGTTAAGTCTTCCTTGGTACCTACCCAGCACCGCCATACGAATTTTGTTTGTTTTAAGCGCTTATTTATAGTTATGATCGTTTCACACGACAGGGGGAAGGACGGACAGTGCTCACGTTTCAGTCGGCATAGAAATATTGAATTAAGTGTGCGATGAAGTACAATCAATACCCGGAAACACTGCCGCTCCGGCGTCCCAAAGAATTACGTCATGATGACGTCACCGACACCATCTTGAATACTTTTGCTAGTTCGGCGGCCTTTTAAAAAGGGGCCGTAACTGAAGGTGAATTGGCGCTAGTGTTCATGGAGATACAAAATTAAAGCAGCCAATGGCAGCCTGCCGCCGTGCCGGCAAAGCCGTGCACCCCGCGCCGGCAGCGCGCGCGCCGCGACGCTAGTTTTGAATTCCTCGAAAGTTCCGTTGTAGCACGAAGCGAGTGCTGAGAGCGGGCACCAGGCTGGCCGTGCAGGGAGGCTATGCTTGGCGGACACCTGCAAGTCTCCCGTTGTGGTTAGCGGGTCATTATTCGCCATTGAGACTTATCGGAGTGGTCGTTATGTCAGCCGTGCTCCGTCGCCGCCATACAGGAGCCCGTCCTAGTCGCCGGCCTTGACATGAAGTTTCGTGATGTTCCGTTACATGAAGCGAGCTTTGGCCGGCGTGTGGAGTTTTCGTGGTGTTTGCGTGTTGTGCGCTCTTGCCGCCGTGGTGGTTAACGGCACGCACCATTCGTACATCATGGAACGGTGCACGGATACTTCAACCGGCCGTGTTCCGCAAGATTCTTCGAGGTTCCGAAAAACTAAAGGTGAGCATGCGGCTTGCGTTCGCAGCCACACATTTACGAATTGCAGTTGGACAACACAGTTATTGTTTTTTTAATTACGGCTGAATCGTGGAAAAATACCGATGTTGCCGGTAATATCGCTGTTCCTAGAAGGAATGAAATTACAGAACTTGAGGCGTCGGAAATTAAACTTTCACGTTTAACTTTTGCGTCTATGACAGAACTGCGTGATGGAAGTGCGTTTTGCTTTTTTGCCTGTTATCACTCGCCATCGTTAAAATACGCGTTCCTGAGACTCAAATAGGCAGTTTTAGATAGCGTACGAAAAGCTTTGCGTTGGCTTTTCGCGCAACTGTCATGCGTCGTACGCTAACCGCTTGCGGGCTCCCGTTTAAGTGACGGAAATAGCGAGCCGCAAGCGCTAAAATAGCGTAAGCTATTCTAAAACTGCCTAATGTATCGCAGCTTGCACTGAGCCGAGACGACGAAACTACGTTTGCCTCATGCGGCTGCGTAATTTGTATCGTTGGAATTAATAGTTTCAATTGCTTTATTTCGGACGGAACCGTTTCGGAGTATTCGAGAAAGCAGAACTGATGCGTTTGCCCAGGAGGGGTTAACAGCTGTAGAATCAGCGCTCTGCGAAGTCTCGATCCGCAACTCAA